>NW_010510188.1:20164-25302 GCF_000687285.1 Phaethon lepturus
GGCTGAGCCGGGCGTGCTGCCCAGGCAGCCCAGCCACGGCGTTGGCTCCCGTGCTGCAGGCTCATCCCTTCGCTTCGCTGATGTTGCTCCTCCGGGACGGCAGCGGGAACGAGGTGGGAAGCGGGGAATCCAGCTTGGGCTTTGCAGTGATGAAGGCACCAAGGTCCCTGGAGTGGGTATGGGGGATGCAGGTGGAGAAAATCCCCCTTCCCCATCCCTGCTGGTGTAAAGGCTGCCGAAAACCAGGGGAATGGAAAATATGGGCATGGGCAGGTCCACAGATACTTTATCAACATCTCCCTTTGCTGCTGATCTCAGCGCTGGGGATCGAACCTCGGACCACCATGCAGAGACGTGGTCGTGCCACATGGCATCAAACCCAATGAGATGCCTTTTCCTTGACTTGGGTGCTGAGATGCGTCCTCCAAGCTCCTTCCTGCCCCTATTTAATAAACTCTGTCTTTGTTTTTGCCCAGAAACCAGAGTCAAACCCACTGATGAAATAGTCACTGCGCGGTGTGGCAAGAACCCCAACCGTGTCCTGGTGTACATGTTTGTGCCGCCGAGCTCGGAGACTTCCAAGGAGATCCTCAGGACAATTGCGATTGAGAAGGAGCCCATGGAGGAGGTGGAAATCTACAACTGGAAGCTGATTAAAGGTGAGTGCCGTAACAAAACCAGCCAGCAGCGGAGGAGGTGTGTGTGTAAACCTGGTGCTTTCCAAGCTTTGTTCAATTTTTCAGGTTTTTCTTGTGGTGCTCCAGACCTTGTGTAGTGAGTTGAAACCTGCTGACAGCAGGTTGGCTTTTCTAACTCGCCTCTTTTGCACTCTTTTGCCACAGTTGCATGCAGACCAGGGGCTGGAAACCACTTTTGGCCCCAGGGTACCCCGCCACGAGCTGTAACACCATCCAGAGGCACAGCATGTGGGCAAACAAGGCAGAGGCCATGAGGCTGCTCCTCCAAATCTGCCTGACTCCATGCCAAATGCACATGGAAAACAAACAAAAAAATGTTCTGGTCACTCCATATTTTTGCTTTTGCTCTTTTTTTTTTTTTCCCCCCGTCCACCCATCACTGGGAGCAAAGCTTGCAGAGCTGCTGCGAAGGTGCACACAGTGGGGGTGAATTGAATTGCCCTCAACTCACTTTTTGGATGGGTGGATTTGGATGTTCTGGTTGATGTGTCCTCCAGAACTCAAAGCACAGCAAATACACTGTCAAATTACACCAATCTCTTGCTCTGTCCCCATACCTTTGGCTGTGGGACTCTTGTGGACCAGAGGAGCCTATCTCTACTAGGGAGACTTCGTCCAGTAGATATTTATGTTGTGTTTCCCTCGGGCCCGGCCAAGCATTGCAGTGCCCCAACCCCGAGTCTCGGTTGGACATACTCTAACCCTTGCAAAAACTTGTGCCTTGAGCACTTGAGCTTGGTCGCACCCTAGTGTGGACCCAGTGACCCTCAGCCCATGTAGCTGGGTGTCTTCTGCATGGGTGTAGGCAGATATTCTGGTCTCTTGGGTATGTTCCTGTCTCACCTCTCTCCATAAGGAGACCTCAGTCTTCCTGAGACTGGCTCTTCCCAGGCGCCGAGAGTGGGCACATGTGGATAGTAGTTGGAGAAATTAACTCCAGAAATGGAGCCCTGGCTGCCACCATGTTTCCATCCTCCCCCTGCCATCCTCCATCCTCCACGGTGCCCCTCTCCCCGTCCTCCCCCCCGCCTCGGCAAAGCCTCCTTCACAATGGCACCTTGTAGCTGGAGGACAGCTCTGAGCCTGCACTGTCTGGGCCCCACCATTTCCTCTCCTCGCCCCTTGGCAGAGGTCGCCACCCAAACCTTCTCGCCACCTTCTGAGGCCAAAAGCTTCGTGTCTGCACGGAGCTCCTGAGCCCTGCCAGCCAAGGACAGGGGAGGCCCTTGTCCCCGAGGCCAACACAGCTCTTTTGCTTGGCAGAGTGAAGTGTTACTGTTGGGAAAGAGCATGAGCTCAGTCACATATGGATTCTACCTCTCCATGGTCCATCACTCCACCAACAGAGCAGCGTGTGTGGAGAAAAGAGGCTGCAAGTCGCGCCTGGAGCGCGTCCATCTGCCTTTGTATGGGCTTATGATACCTACGTGGCCTCATCTATTTCTGTGCCGGGACCGTTTCCTCCACGAGGCAGGAGTTGGGAGGAGAAACCAGCGCCAACACCCAGACAAAAGCTTTACCCAGCTTGCTGGTGGTGCACGGCCAGCTCCCAGATGAGTTGCAGTGGGGGCTTCCCAATGTTTTTAGGGGTCTGAACACCTCAGGAGTTTTGAAAGGTGACTTTCTATGTTGTAGAGCAGAAATTATCATGGAGAGTGAGGACAACAAAGGAGCACGCAGGATCAGAGAGGGACCAGCACGGTTTTGAGGCTCTGTCATTGACTCTTGCCCTTCACCTTGCATTGCTGGAGGTGCGATCCCCCCATGGGCCTCTTTCCCACATTCACCCTGCCAGGCTGTTTATTAGATATTGATCAAAATATGCCTTTCTATCCTGAAAACCCGCAGCTCTGGGACCTCCAGCAATCCCCAGTGTTTCACCAGGCTGGTATACCCTCACACCTGGGCTGGAGGAGACCTGCGGGGTCCAGACCAGCCATCCCCATGCTCTTCTGGCATTTGCTTGAAGATCTCCTGCCCCAAAGACTATACAGCCCATCTAATCTCTTCCAGAGCCACAAACCCTTTCCTAAGTAAGTGAAGACTTTTCCCAACGTGCAGCCATCCTGCAGCTCGAGTTCATGCCTTCTTGTCCTCTCCACTGTGGGTGTGAAGAGCAGACTCCTTTCCTCTGAAGATGCCATCAGCTCCCACCTCTGTCCTCTCTTACACAGTTTATGCAGTTGATTATTTTCAGTCTTTCCTCAATGTTAGAAATTTCTGGTCTTTTGGTCCCTCCCGTAGCTCTGCTCTGTGTCTGTCTTGAAATCCGGAGCCCAAAGCAGGGTGCAGAGCTCTGGTCAAAAGTTGTGTCCTGCTGGAATGGGTCTCACACACCCATGTGCATCCATGCTCCTGTCTCTGTCCACCCACCAAGGCTTTGTTTTGCAGATGATTTAGCAAGTCCTGAGACCAGTTTCTTGAATTAGACTTGCTTCACTCCCCAGCCCAGGGTTAAGTACCATGTTTAAAGAGTCATGTTGGTTCCCCATGTAGTCAGCAGAGAGAAGCAGTTACGATATGTCCCGTCCACCCATTTAGGATGGGCAGAATGGCATGGCAGAAGAGCCTGTCTCTCCCTTGTCTCTCCAAAATTAGGAAAGAGGAATTGCTCCCTTGGAGATGGGGCTGGGCCTTAATTAATTTGTTGTGCTCTCCTGGACTCTGCTTGGTTTTTGGTCCTGAGGCAGTTCCTAAAGCATAGAATCACAGAATCACATCACGGTTTGGGTGGGAAGGGACCTTTCAAGGCCATCTAGTCCAACCCCCTGCCATGAGCAGGGACATCCCCAACTCGAGCAGGTTGCTCAGAGCCCCGTCCAGCCTGACCTGGGATGTTTCCAGGGATGGGGCATCCACCACCTCTCTGGGCAGCCTGGGACAGTGCCTCACCACCCTCATAGTGAAAAATGTCTTCCTTAGATCTAGTCTGAATCTGCCGTCTTTCAGTTTAAAACCGTTACCCCTTGCTATAGGCCCGGCTAAAAAGTCTGTCCCCATCTTTCTCCTCAGCCCCCTTTAAAGCACCGAGAGAGCTGGTAAATGCCCAACAGCCCCACCACCTCCCTCCACCTCATCCTCAACTTTGGAATGAACGATCCCATCTGTCGGGCAGGATCTGCTCGCCGGGAAATGGCATCACCCTTCACCAGCTCCATGCCGTGATGCCTCTCGGGCTATTCCTATCTGCGCCGCCTCGTGCTCTCCTTGTGCGTGCTGGAGCATCGTCTGCATTCCTCCCCTGCTCCCCAGCTCCTGGCATCTGTCAGAAGCGACCATCCGGCTGGCCAAAGGTCTCAGCCAGCTCTCCGAGGGCTCTTGGGTGAACATTATCTAGGTCGGTTGATTAAAAGATGTTTATCTCTCGCAGCTCTTGTTTAAAATATCCTCTTGGTTACTAACGTACTGGAAAGTGCTTCATCAGCCACGGGGACTATAAGCACACCCTCCTGCTCCTTTCTAAGTATAGACCAGAAGGATTTATTGAACACTTGTGCCTTTCTTGCGTCATTAACAGTTTTATTATCTCCATCCAGTATCTTCTTTTGTTACTGGTAGGACTTCTTTTCCTGACCCACTTATAGGACTTATTAATAGTCCAAATATCCACATATTTCTCCGGATGTCTTTGACTTCCTGTATTAGTTTTCCACAGTCCATAACATCTCATTTATATGGATTGCGAGCCGGTTCCCATCCGCTACATACTCTCTTCATGTGTAATTGCTTCTGGGAATTGGGGAAAGTCTCTTAACCAAATAAGGGGGACCACGTGCCGGCAGCGAGGAGCTGGATGCGTGAGGAGCCTGGGTGGGAGGTGGGGAAGGATATGCCAGGCATACCTGCCCGGTTTGTCACGCCTTGCAGGCGAATACGGGTATCGCAACCCCCAGCCCCGCAGAAAGGTCGCTTCCGTTGCTAAATGCAGGTTCTGGTTTTCTTGGGTCAAACGTCTGAGTCAGGCACCTCCGCTAACGGGACGATGCTGGCACAGGCAGAAATATCAATCTCTGCTGAGGTCATTTGTGGTTTTTTCTGTCCTGGAGGAGTTTCAGGGCTGGGGGCAGAGGGATGGAAAACTTCGGTCCCCGGCTGCTTCCAGGAAAGGAAAGCATCTGAGGATGGAGGGACCTCTGCGGTCGGGGAAGATGGTGGTTGAGGGTGAGCAGAGAGGACGGGGTCCCAGGATCCTGGTTGGGCTCACCCTTATTTCTCCTGTGGCTGCGGGGGAGATCAGACCTCCTCCGGCGCGAGATGCTTTTCAGAGCAACAAAATCCTATTGCTTCCACCTGCTTCGCGGTGCTGTCCCTGCTGTGTTCCGATTTAACGAGCAGTCACTGTTTTCAAATGAGGTTTCTCCTGGTCCTTGGCCAGCCCTGGATTCACTCCCAAACTCCCACCAGGCTTTGGCAGCAGGTCCCGCACCGAACCGGGACCCC
>NW_010510188.1:25321-25977 GCF_000687285.1 Phaethon lepturus
GCAGCCTCTGTCCCTTTTGCATCTCAGGAGGGGACAGAGAGGTGTGCATCCAAACCAGGCTGAGCCTTAAATTGAGCGCCGCAGAGCCTGATGCCCTCCGGTTCCCTCCGCAGGCATATTTCATCTGGTACAGACCAAGAAGATCAGCAAACAGGAATTCAAGCAAGAAGCGCAGAACTTCAGGCTGATCACCAGGACGAACGAAGGTAAGGAGAGAAAAATCCCATTTCGCAGCTCCTCCGGCATACCCTGCCCCAAACAACCCCATGTTTTGCTGCGGAAATCCCAGCACGGCGTGGGGAGTGACCTGTAGGGGGCCTGTAGGCAAAAGGCGGGTGCAAGCGTATCCGGGTCAGGGCTGACCTATCTTCACACGCATACGCAACACTCCTGGTTAGCAGTCACATTTTCACTTTATGGTATCGGAGAGGGCAGCCAGCTTTCTAAAAGTGGATGCACGCTTGTGAAATCCAAAGGCTTTGTCTCTCCAAAGCCCGTAAAACTGTTTGATTTTTATATTTAATCCATCTGGCGTTACAGGGGGGGAAAAAAAAAAAAAAAGATGCAAGGGATTTGAAAAAAATAAACTCTTGAAATATTTTTAAAAATCATTCTTAATGTTCTTGGATGTGCGTAAATGTTACAAAAAGCAGGAA
>NW_010510188.1:26019-28656 GCF_000687285.1 Phaethon lepturus
CTATTTCCCGCTGGCTGCCTCTTCGCCCGGGCTGGGTTAGAGTTTAACGGGTCAGGTTCGGATTCCGTATTGTCCAGCACCCACGGGTCACCGGGTCAGCCAGGAACAGCTCTGCTGCCCAGCACACACCAGCACACCCAGTGCCCCAGGGAGGGTGGGGGTTCATTTTCATCTCCGAGCCTTTCGAGACGACATCTCTTGACCAAACCCCGGGGTATTTCCAAGTCCCTGCTCCCGGGTTGGGCTCTGCACCAGCTTGGGGTCTCTGGCACGTGCCCCCTTCTTCTTGCCTCAGTTTCCCCTGACAAATAACCCTCTGGTGAAACCATCCCTCTGCCGTTGCCGCAAGTTCTAGGAAAGCGTTGGCCGGTGATTTCTTCACAACAGGAGATTAATTCGGCTAGAAAATATGCCCCCTCCGGGGATGACGACATTAGGGCTGCATAATCCTTGCTGGGATTACGGGGGAGGTGACCACCCGGGGCGAAAGCACCTCCAGCCACCTCCTGCAAGTACGGGGATGCTGGTATTTTGGGGGGGCAAGGAGAGGGGTTGGGGAGCTTTGTGCCCCTTTTTGGGGTGTTGCCCAGCTCCCTCCAGTGCATTTGCTTTGCAGGGAGTCTGCAGCTCACCTGTGCGGGGACCTGGGGGGCTGCTTTTCCTCCCGCAGCGGGACCTTCCCCGACCGTAGGTGGTTGCAAAGCGCAGGAGGAGCCAAGGCTGCGGCAGCAGCAGAAAAACAACTATAAATGGGGGGGTGTGGGTGTGGGGTGTTTGAGCAACCCACCCCAAAGAAATGGGGCTGACAGCCATCTCCCTGTGCTGACAAGGAGAGCAGAGAAGCATAGCCCTCCACGGCCCGCGAATGTGAATTTTGGCTTTCTGACACGACTCAGGGGACAAGGGAGGCAGAGGGAGTGATTCATCCCCAT
Organism: Phaethon lepturus; assembly: GCF_000687285.1. NCBI lineage: Eukaryota > Metazoa > Chordata > Aves > Phaethontiformes > Phaethontidae > Phaethon > Phaethon lepturus. The sequence goes on from NW_010510188.1 coordinate 26,952, forward strand.
TTCGGGCCGATCTCTTTTTCTTTCACTCGCACGGGAGTGGTTTCCAGGGAAAACATTGGAAATGCCGTTAATTGTGCTAATTGCATTGCGGTAGGTATACAGAGCCTCTCTCGACCTCAAATAGCATTTTAATTACGAGGTGGCAAAGTCTAGGAGCAGATTACAGGGCTGCTGCTGAGCTGCTCTGGCCGTGGCCAGCGCGCTGGGTAGACCTCTCTCCCCACCTCTCCCCCAGCACGGTCTTTGTGGGTCCTCTGGTGCGGAGGGTGCTACGCATGGCGTAAATTGTGCTTTCCTGATCCGAGGGGTGTTGCTAATGAGTGTCTCTCTGCTCATGCAGGTCACTGGAACATCTTCCGAGCCCAGACGTCCGAGCTGAGGATGACAGAGAGCCCAGAGAAAGAAACAAAGAACTTGTAAAGAAAAAAACTTTAACTTAGCTATTGATTTATCTACACACACACACATACACATATATATGAAAAAAAAAAAAGCTGCATTATTTAATAGACTGGCACAGCAATAAAGGATACGCTAGTGTAAATTACAGAAACCCCAGCAAACGAACAAAACTGAACCGCATTGAAGCCACAGCCGTGGAGGTGCCTCTCTCCAGCGGGAGAGTGGAAGATGTTGGCCGTCGTCTCCTGCTACCGAAGATGTTGGCTGTGAGGGGGAGGAAGGAGAGATGGTGGAGATGTGAGACCTGGTGCGGCGTCAGGAGGTGGGATACGTCCCTGACACCCCATCATTTCTGAAGAGGCAGCAAAGCAGAGCGTGGCCATGCTTTTTACCAACCTCCAGCACAAAGATGACCTGCAAGGAGAGAAAAATCATCCTGATTTCTTTTCTTGGAGCCCCTGCGATCTGCAAAGGGTTTCTTTGGCTGAATACCCTCCAGAGGGTATTTCTTGAAAAATCTTGCGTCTTTTCTCCTCTCTTTCAGCTGGGAGGATTCTTTTCCATTCTTTGCAGGTCACTTGAAGATGTAGTTTTTTGGAGGACCCACCTGCTGACAGGGTCTGAGACCCTGAACACTGCACTAAGGTCGCTACTAAGCATGTTATTATGCTATATATTTATATATATCCTACATAATATCTACTGGGCTGTATTCACAGGAGAGGCATCTCCCAAAGGGTGAACAGGACCATTTCTGCAGTGTGGGGAAGAGGGCATGCAGCAGCACCGCCCTCCCCCTGTCTGGAAATAGCTTTGGGGGATTTTCAGGTTGTTTTGGTACATGTATTTATCCTTGGTTTCTTGTTTTATTCTGTTTTGATAAATCTATTTATTTGGAGATCCAGATCTGTCCGATAAATCTGATTAAAGCGTCTTCTTGATTCAGCCTCCTGTGCCAGCTCTCCTTTCCCTGTAGAGGGTCCGTGTTACGACTTGGGGCGCCCCGTTGGGACCCCCATCCCTGTGGGGTCTGATCTCCTTACATTCACTCAGGTAACATCCTCGAGGTTGGGATGGGAGATTGGGGCATGCGGAGAGCATCCCAGGGATGCTTCGCTCACCATCAGGGAACCGTCATGCCCCGCTTGCTTATGGTCTGCAGCCGGTTTGGGGCTGAAAATGGATCTTGGGGCTGGCAGCGGGCATGGGGGTCATAGAATTGTAGAATCCCAGAAGGGTTTGGTTGGGAGGGACCTTTCAGGGCCATCTAGTCCAACCCCCTGCCATGAGCAGGGACATCCCC
>NW_010510188.1:28790-31211 GCF_000687285.1 Phaethon lepturus
GTGGGGCATCCACCACCTCTCTGGGCAACCTGGGCCAGGGTTTCACCACTCTCAGTGTCAAAAATTTCTTCCTTAGATCTAGTCTAAACCTGCCCTCTTTTAGTTTAAAGCCGTTACCCCTTGTCCCATCGCTACAGGCCCTGCTAAAAAGTCAGGCGAAGGCTGGGGGCAAACCCGGGCCAGGGAACGGGAGGTCCTGGCGTGCTGGACGGGCGCCCAAGCAACTGCTAAGTGAGTGCAGGTGCTGTCTCTTGGACAGGCAACCGCTCGTGTGGGGCTGTAAAAGGATCAGTACGAGCGGCTCCCACCCCGGGGACGGCCGTGCCTTCCCCTTCGCTCTCAGTTATGCTCTCAAAATACGGGGGTTGCTGCCACGCGCTCGGGATGTGGATGGAAACCAGGTCTGTGCGCGGCCAAGGGACGGAGGAGCGAAAGAGCAAAGCGGCTGCAGCTCCAGCCGACCCGCAGCAAAGAGCAACTGGGGATAATGGGAGCAGCCGGCGGGCACCGACCTGGCACCACTCACCAGAGCCGTGCAATGATCCAGGTTAAATTTATCCAGGAAAAACTCCATGGATGCCGGGCAGACAGTGATGGTTTGGGCACTGGAGGTGCCCCCCATGGCGCGGGGTGAAGAGAGAGGGGCAAAACCCACCTTCTCGCCCCAGGGCTGTGCGCACGGCTGCAGCTGCATGCTGGCGGGGGGGGGGGTGCCCGGCCCCCGGTCGCCCCAGGGCGGTGCGCACGGCTGCAGCTGCATGCGGGCGGCGAGGGGCCTGCCAGTCCCCGGGCAGAGCATGACCCCTCACTCGTCAGCCTAATTGACTTGCCCTTGCGTGCACTAACTGAAGCAGAGCTGAGGCCCAATTTACGCTCGTTTACCAGAACCGGCAGGCGTTTGAAATGAAGCTGCCCTGTGGGGTTCCCCGGGGTGGCCTCGCTCCTGGGGAAAACCAGCAGAAACCCTGCTCTGCCCGTCCCAGACAAGGTTTCCTGCAGGTATCTATAGGTTATACTGAGCCCATATAGGTTATACTGAGCCCGGACACAGGCAGGAGACCTCCCGGCTGCAAATGCACCATCTCCAGAGGGTGGTGGATGGTGCCGGCTGCTCCACGGCCAGGAGAAACCCTTTGGTGAGCAGCGACGGAGGAACCTGCCTGGGGCGAGGTCCCTGCCGTCCCTCCCTGGGTAACCTCTATCCAGAGCGTGGTGCATTATATTTCTTCTGAAACACGTGTTTGAGGTAACGGCCGAGCTGCGTCACCCCCGCGCTGCGCTGCCCTGGACCCCTGCCTGAGCTTTGCCGTGGGCAGGGAGATTTGGAGATGAAGAGTGATGTGGAAGAGGGGGTTTCTTTGAAGAGAAGTTTCATGGAGACGCAAGGTGGGGATGGTGAAGCAGTCTCATCTCAAGGAGCTTCCCACCAAGAGATGCGGCTGCTGCCTGGTCCCTTTCCCGGGAAGCATGGACGGCATTGCCTGGTACGGTTGCTTTGGGGTGGATGGGGTGTGCTCTGCTCCTGCTGTTGCCATTGTCCTTGCACTGAAGCTGGTCCTAGCAAACAGGGTTTGGCGGCGAGCATACCCACCATGGAAGGAGGACCTGGAAGTCTCCAAAGATACCATTTGCATGATGTGACTGGCCCATCCTCCCATAACTTTCTTTATCTCTTGCACCCTTCACACCGCCTGGCCCTGGTTGCCTCCAAACAGCATCTCCCTCTTCTCCGGTGTCAGCTTCTCCCCCGCCGTCAGGCGTTACACCTCTGCCAGCTCTCTGTTGTTGCGAGTCAGGCTTTCTGCTGCCTTTTAGTTATCCCTTCGCTGCAGCCCTGTTTTGGGATGCCGTCATAAAAGGCACCCCATAAATTTTATATTGAACAGTAAAACATTTTCGCCTTGGCTGCTGTTCCCCCTCACTCGCTGCAGCAGCACAAACCGAAGGGGTGAGCTCCAGTTAGGCAGGAGCCAAGCACCATATCTCAGCTGCCGGCTCCTGGCAGAGAAACCGGGGACAACATTGATTTTTTCTGGTTTGGTTGGAGGAATAAGCCTGGAGGCACCTTGCCTTGCACTGGTGCTGGAGCAGCACCCGTCTTCTGCTGTCTGAGGGACACAGCCACAGGTGGCACGGGACAGCTTGTCTCCACCCAAGGAGACCCAAAAGCCTCCTGTCTGCTCTCTGCGGTGAGGCAAGAAGGGTTTTTACCCGTTTGAAGTGATCCCTGAGCCAACAGGGGTACGAGGGGTGGGCTCAGCTCTCCCTTCAGAAGGCAGAGCTACAACCATGGGTTTCGTAGGTGTGTTCTTCACTCTTCCCCATCCATCCATCCATCCATCCATCCATCCACCCATTCATCCATCCATCCATCCACCCATCCATCCATCCATCCATCCATCTCTCCCCATCCATCCATCC
>NW_010510188.1:31363-31713 GCF_000687285.1 Phaethon lepturus
CCTCCACCCACCCACCCTCCCCCATCTCTCTCCAGCCATAACCTTTTGGGCCCTCTGGCTTTTCGCTCCTCACAGTGACATGGGAGGGAGAAGACATCAGCTTCACCTTGGTTTACCCTGAATGTCTGCCGGTGTCAGAGACCTTTATTTCCCCCAGGACGGTAAAAAAAACCATCCCAGAGGAGCACTGGGGACCTGTACAGGGGCCACGTGGGCTGATGACCAACCTCCACACATAGCACTGCCTGGTGACGTGTGGCCGGGGAGGGGCAGGGGGACTTGCTGTGGGGCTGGACGGGGCTGCGAGTGGTGGGTAATCATCTCCTGCAATCGTGTCAGCGATATACCAG
>NW_010510189.1:0-276 GCF_000687285.1 Phaethon lepturus
CACCGGCCCCTGCCCGGGGTCGCAGCGCCTCGCGGGGCAGGAGACATCTCCTTGGGCTCTTACATGGTCCGGGGACGCACAGCGCAGCCTTGGGGGTCTCCCCGGGCAGGTCCGGCTCCTGTGTCCTCAGGAGCCGCTGCCCACCGAAGCGTGTGCACCTCCCGTGTCTCAGTGCAAACCCTGGGGGTTTTTCCGCAGGGAAAAGCACAAGAAGTTGTTAACCGAGTACTCAGAGGAAGATGTATCCTGGGTAGCGCTGAGACAGCTCAGCTGCTT
>NW_010510189.1:296-3582 GCF_000687285.1 Phaethon lepturus
CAGGGAGGAGCCAGGTCCCCCTGAAGTGACACAGCTAAGCCCTGATGGCTGCAGAGCTACCAGAAAACTACCCTTCCCACCCGTTTCCAAGCCCCACGCTCACCGGCCACACCAGTGAACCAGGCCCCAGTGGCATAAGCTGAAGGGCTGCGGAGCTATGGACTCGTCCAGGCAGCACTGTGGTGAGAGTGGTGAGAGGCATCATCAGTCCTCTGTCCTCCCCGGGGAATGGAGCATCAGCACGGCACACGCCCCAGAGAAAGCCACACGAGGAGGTGACCCCCCCGAGCTGGACACGGGCTGCCAGGGCAGGAACCCCCACACAGTGGTCAGATCAGCGTCGCAGGTGTCCCGCAGCAGGCCCACGCTTGAGCCAGACTGGCACCCACACCTTCTGAGGCCAAGAATTTGCCGGACACAGCCTCCCCATCGCAGCCCAGAGCTGAGGGAGCTTGATCACAGCATGTCTGGGCACACGGGTGGTGTCCTTACCGGATTGGCGGTTTGTCCTTACCTTCTAACACAGGGATGGTCCTCAGCCCCTAAAGTCCTGAAACAGGGATCCCCTAGAGACCTGCACTGCAGAAACTGCAACAGAAACCAAAACAAGCAGCAGGCTGACACTAATCAAACCAGAAATACAATCAAACAAAGGAACCCAAACCCAAATAAACAAAGGCTAGAGGAAAAAACAAATCTCCTGGACAGGCACAGACCACACAAACAAGTCAGTTTTTGGCCTCGTGGAAATGCTCCCTTCCCAACGCCCCGGGCTGCACCAGTTGCCCAGCCTCACACATGGGCAGCGCACAGGTGCCTACATGTTGAGGGCAGCGTGGCAGGGCCACCTGCAAGGGACCTTCTGCAGCGGGCACCGGGAGGCAGTGGAAGGCAGGCCACCGGGCAGGGAGGAGACACAGGTGGCAAGGCCCCAGCAGGCAACGGTTATGAGCTGGGCAACACCTTCCTCACGGCGGATCAAAAGTTTCTCCATTAAAAAAAAGGAAGTAAAACCAACCAGAGCAATCTGTCCCTCCAGGATATGAGGGGGCTGAAGTGCTGCCTCGGGGCCACGAGCAAACGTGACCCGGCCCTGGGCAGTGAAGCCCAGCCCAGCTGCCTGTCCTGTTTGCTCCACCTGCGGGGACGCCAGTCACTCACACGTCCTCGAGGAACAGCCTTCCGTGGGGCTGGGTGGGGAAAAAGGCATCTCCCTTCCCAAGATGGCACTGATGGGCCACAGGAGGACAGGGAGCCACTTGAAGAGTGACAGCCTCCAGGCTCCACCGCGCGGACACCACCTCTGAGGTGGCGCGGGTGATCTGCAGAGACATTCAATAGAAATGTCCAGTGAAACCGAGGCTTCTTCCCGCCAGCCCACACCCGCCTGTGGGGCTTTTGCTGTCTGCTGTTGGCCTTCCGCAAGAGCGCTGCAGGCCAGGAGCCGCAGTGCGCCTCGGCTTTCCCACCGCCGGCGCTGCGCAGGGCTGGCACAGCACCCCGGGGGCCTCATGCGCATTCGCAACGTGCCCGAGATTCCCTCAGGACGAAGACTTAGTCAGAAAGGCAGGCAAGGAGCTGCGGAAGTGTTCATGCCAGAAATGCACCGAGCAGCCGCAGGGCGGCCTCAGATCGGCAGCGTTGGTTCCAGGTCTGTCCTTGCCTGTGTTTCTTAAGTTTTCCATTAAAACCTTTAGGATGAAGCGTTTCCTACCCAGGATCCTCCACGGCTCCATCACGTCACTGCAAGGGAGCAGAAGTTCGCCTGTCAGCCCGTGGACTCGCGTACCTGCGATGCTCTCGAGAGCCAAGTGCTCTCCCTGCCCCCAAGGGGCTGTCGGGGGCCGGGCTCTGGTGCTGGATCTGGCCACGCTCAGACCTTCTCTCCCCGGAGGAGGAGGGCCAGCGCCTTTGCCAACTCCACCTCGGCCATCAGGTGGCTGGTCCCTGCCTGCCCGCAGGGGCTGGGGCAGGACACGTACCTGCCCAGGGGCGGCCGTGTCTGCAGGAGGCTATTGACGATGGCCACAAGGTGACAGAGGGTGAGCGCAGACACTGTCTCGACGAGGAAGTGTCAGAGGCCATCATGCTGCATGATCAGCACCTGGCAGAAGATTCCCGATTTCTGGAACAGGACAAAAAGAGCTGTTTTGTTCATCCTTTCCCTGTCCTCCTACAGAGCCCAGACACGACCGTGCAGACGATGAACAGTGTCAGTTCTGCGGACAATTTCTCAAGGTGCAGCGCTGAACGTCACCCCAGCCATCTGCAGCGAAGTTCTCGTGCACGCAGAGAGCGCGACCACTTTTCCCACCGGCTCAGCTGCATCAGTCTGATCCCCCGCACGAGGTACCCGCCCTCCCTTCCAGACGAACCCAGCTCTCCAGGGACACTTCCCTTTCCTCCAGCCTCCTCCTTCCCCCCACACGCACCTTCTTCCCCGCAGGAGAGGACCTTTCCTTGAGGCTTCAAAGCTTCAAACTGTGTCTGGGCTCGGGACAGCCCAATGATGGGGTCACTGTCCCACCAGAGTGCTCAGCTTCTCCTGGTGGGGCTGGCCCACAGACAGTGACACAGGCACCGGTGGGTCTCTCTCTTCATGGCGGGTGACCGCCATGCAGCTCAGGGGACACAGGCTTACTGGGAACAGCCAGGCTCAGGGAAGACAAGGAGAACAAAGAGCAGCTATACGATGTCGTAACATGCAGCAAATACAGATTAAAACTTGGGAAGTTCATGGAGCTGGGGACCAAGAAGGAAAGAGCAAATGAGGGGATTTTGTTAGAAAATGTGTAAAAAAAACTATGCAGTGACAGGAGCAATGAGGATGAAACCTCAGGTGTCAACAGCGTATTCCTCCTGGGGAAGGACTCGGAGTGCCAACAACTGCCTGCAACCCCGCCCCACCCTTCTCGCAGAAGACGCTGCTGTCACCCTTAGGGCCCAGGAGCGGGGGGGCTGAGCACCCTACCCAGGAAATGAGCAGCAACCGGGAACTTTGGGTGTCTTAGCAGTAACTGCCTCGGTCATGGGAACGAGCTGGGTTTAGCCTGGGAGTGTTAGTGTCGCCAGACTGAGAAGTCCGGAATGTGGCTGCCTGCGCTCGGATCGGGCAAAGCCCTTGGCTGTCCGCACCACGTGTGCTTCCCTACCCCGCGCCAGCTGCCTGCAGTGCGCGGCCACAGCCGAGAATGGGAAGCTCAGAGCCAAAGGGAGGAAACGCCTATGTTACCTCTATGAATAATTGCCCCCCTGGCATTTCTCCAGGAAGGTCGGCAGGCGCTCC
>NW_010510189.1:3613-6486 GCF_000687285.1 Phaethon lepturus
CGTGGCTCTGATGGACAGCATCCCACCCCGCATGGCAGAAATGAAGTCAGCGTGGCCTGTGCCGGGGCGGTGTAATTTCATCTCCACAGTCTGGAGAGAAATCAGAAACAGGAGAGACCGTATCACCATTCTGGCTCTTCAAAAAAAGAGATGAAGCTCAGGCATGTGATTAGCCGGGCAGCCCGTTAGTCCTGGAGGATGCAACTGCTTTAATGTGCAGCTGTGCATATAGGGCTTTGGGTGTTCTGTGTAGCTGAGTGGTCTGTATGTGTCTCCCCACCTCAGCCCCAGACCCCAGGTGGAAGCAGGGCCTCGGTAGCAAGGACCTGCCACGTCCCTGCCACGGACCCAATTACGGTAACGAGGGCTGCGCTGTAGCATGGGCTGACACATCAGCCTCCTCGCAGCTCGCCACCGTGCAGTACACAGTTGAAATCTGCCCTTTTGCTGACAGCTCCGGCTCCGGACAAGCTTGGGCTGACAGATGTGATACTTCGGGATATTATGAGCTTGCTGATAAAGAGCTGCTGTTGATGTGAAAAAACTTGGATATGAAATTGGACAGAGTGACCTGAAACCAGGGCCATTTTACTGTCTTGCCAAGGTGCCGTGTTGCACCCAGTCATGGCAAATCTTGGTTTTGCTGACCATCCTCTGGGACAGGAAGTCCCTAAAATCTTTGAACCTGCTGCTGCCCAGCTTGAAGCTTTCCCTGTAACCCATTTACCACAAGACATTGTCTAACTCATGTTGTGCAATGACGCAAAGCAGAGGAACAGCTCTAAATAGTTCACTTGATTTCCCCTCTCTCTCTCTTGGGTCTCAGTGGATGAGCTTCCACTGCTGAAAGTTCACAAAACAAGGGCCTGTAGAAAACCACCAGGGGAAGGGAAAAATCCTAGCCTTTCTCTCGCTGCCTTTTCCCCCAGCCTCACTGAGTGTCTCTATCTTGATCGTGAGGTTAGGAACGGACCGGTACCAGTCTGTGAGCAAGGAAACTTCAGCTGCTGTGCAGCAAAAGCCATGAGCCAGCACCTGCCGAGGCAGCCGAGCCTGCTTTCTGTTTCTCCCTGCCTCCATGATCGTTCCTACCCAGCAGAAGCAACAAAAGCATTTGTGTGTCCTCACAGAGAACAGGATCAGGGAGCTGGCTTGTCTTCACGAAGGACCGAGCTCGTTCCTCTTTCCCGATCTAGCTCTGTGCAGACTATTTCCCCAGGCGCGTCACCACACGGCTGCACCGACGCTGGTGCTGGGGCAAGACGAGGAACAGAGGACTGGGGAAGGAACATCTGGCTGGCTCAAGGAACTCAAACGTTGCACATTTAGCCGTAGTGCACCCAGGCTAATTGGGTTTGTGGTAGATGTGCTTGGATCATCTTGAGAGTTCTCTTTGCCATTCGAGTACTTCTGAAAACTTGTTATTGCAGCTTCACAACCCTGGGAAGCATTTGGAGCCGAAGCCGGAATAATCTCAAGTACTTGTGCATTACATGTTTCATGGCCCTGCAGAGCAGAGGGGACAAAAAAAGAAGCAACGCCGATACCCTCATTTGGCACGCAGACCATGGTCTCCTTGGGGCCAAAGTTACGCTTGCCTCAAGGCCAAGTGCAAGTTCTCGCTGTTTGCTCCTATTTCTACCTGCCACTGCTGCGCTTCTTTGGGACCAGCAAGGGTTGTTGGAATGAAGTGGCCGTGCACCAAATCTGGAAAGAGGGAGGTGCTGTGCTGATGGCTGTACAGTGTCCCAGCAGGGCAGCGGCGGGGGGAACGACTCCTGGGAACCTGCTTACCAGGAGGGTCTTCCAGGGCTTCTTCCACTTCCACCGATCAAACCCACGCAGAGGAGCGGAGCAAATGGGAGCGCAGAAATGGGAGAACATGTATTTGCTGGGTTGTTACATCGAGCAACTAAGTCAACATTCCTGACAGACTGAGCTCATGCCCTGTCTGGGATTTGCTTCCCCACCTCTGTCCATCTCTCTGCTTTTATGTTTCAATAGTCTGAATGCTAGGAGGAGAAAATGAGATAAGATGATACATATGGAGCTCTGTATCTTTTTCCCTCGAGTACAGCTGTCAGTAAGCGTCCGGTTTTCCTCCTGATTGTTCAGTAACATTGCTTTACAGCAAAGCCCCGGTGAGGAGAACAGCAGTTGTTGCCCAGTGTACGGGACAGAGAGGTGGGTGAGAGGAGGAGAAAGGAAACCCCTTCTTTCTTGTAGGCCACTGATAAACGGCGAGTGAATGAAAAGTAAGTCTGGTACCAAATTCACCTCTTACTTCTTGTCACAGGTTCATCCTAGAGACCTGCCAGGTAAATATCTGCTATTTTTACAAGCATCCAAATTGTGTTTGGTATCCACATTCTAATCCATTAATCCCTATGTGTGTCTTGCCCCTTGCCAGGGTGCTGAAGAGCTGAGAAGCCTTGTCTGGCAGGCTGTGATGTAACTTGTCAGCCAGATCTGCATCAGCTCCTCCAAGCTGTGAGGATACGGTGCCTGTAACTGAAAACTACTTGACTGACACATTCCAGCAGGACTTAGCTGCCAGTTGGCAGCGGGACTCAGCCGTGCGAAGCACTGTGCATACCGCGGCTCGGGAGGCCCTCTCCCAAGCACCCCGTGTCCCTGTCCAAGTCGGTGAGCGTGCGGCCAAGAGCGTGGTGCCGCTTCCTCGGGCCTTGCTTTGCTGCGGAAGGATGCAGGTCCCTCACCTCGCCAGCACTTGTTTCGTGCTCCCTTCCTTCTGTCTGGGCAGGCTGGGTTACTGCTCAGGCCCCTTGGGGGAACGCCTGAGCTGTGCGGGGAAGGGGGTGTTGCCGGACCGGAAAAAACGGGCGGCCCAGGGCAGGAGGGACAGAGGGACC
>NW_010510190.1:0-16504 GCF_000687285.1 Phaethon lepturus
CCAGCACCGGCTCTCCCGCTTGTCGACGGAGGGTGCTTGCCCCAGCTGGCCGTCCCAGGAGCGGGGACCCCTCGGCAGCGCCTGCCCAGCCGCCCCGGCCGCGGCCTTGCTGCTTCAGTAGCTTCCACCTCCGCTGCTCCGTGAGCCGGTTAATTTACGTAGTTTCTGCGGAAAGGAAGCACGCAGCGCTTCTGAACTGGTGTCATCGTACCACTAGTGGAGAGAGGGGTTGTGTGCTGCACTCTTAAAAGGTTATGTAGAAAGACTGAATGTTGTTTGTGCATTAACTATGGTGCTTACTCGAGCTGAAGATGCCTGACTGTTGGGAGTCATAGAGCCACTGGGGAGATGAGTGATAAAATACGACCTGACACGCGGAAAAATCGAAGGACCCATCAGGCGAGGATGATGTTGATGCCAGTCTGACGGTCAGCAGTGTGTGTTTAGTCCTGCTGTTCAGGATGAATAGGAAGAAAGGAGACAAAGGATTTGAGAGCCCAAGACCATATAAATTATAAGTATCCACTTTTTTTTTAAAGTTGCTGTGCTTGAGAGCAGTGCACGTTTGAAACAGGCCCCAGGCTGATCAGTAATTACTTACCTGAGAAGGTTGGAACTCTTGCGTATGGTGTAGCTTGCACTTAGAAAATGTGTGTTGTAGGTGTATTTATTTATTTATATTTTTTATAAATGGACTCACTCATGGACAGTGAGTGTGTCAACCATGTAGTCTCATCTTGCAAAGATATTTACATTGTGCTCTTCAAACCTTGGAGATCTCTCCACACAATGTCAGCACTACAGACCATGCTACCATGTTTCATTCTTACTGCTGTGTTAAACCCTTATGTCTTAAGGGCTTTTTTATACATATAAAAAAATCCTTGCATTTGCAGCAAGTAGCATTGTTAAGCAAATTGTCACTTTTACAGTCATTATTTTGGTTGTAACCAAGCTGTAAAGCAGTTGGTTGTAGATTTCCGTGGATCTTTATGTATTTCTGTTTATAGCTTCTTGATTCCTTTATAAATCTGTAACATAAATGTATTTCTAAATAGAATCACTCTTGTAGTCTTATACATTTTAATGTGTAGGTAATGGTTGAATCCATCGTTGGATACTAGATGTTACAATTTTCTTGTAGGAATTTTTATTGAACTTGCTCAACCGAAGCAAATTCACTTTATTGCACAGGGTACATGAGTATGTGCATATAATTTGTGATGTGGCATGAAAGTTGAATTATTACAAGCTTGTCTCTTTAGTCATGGATATCACTACTGTGAAGTTTGGTGAAGATGCCATCTACCACAGAAGAAAATAGCAATAACTTATAAAGTTTTTAAAAAGTTGGAATTACTATTTTATGTTCCATTTTTTAAATCAGGTTTTTATTTACCAGGAGTTTTAATATGTCATTCAAGATATAAGCAACTGCATTTGACTTGTTTAAAATACCTATCTGGATTAATTAACCATTATTTAAAGTAATAAATTCTAACGACATACAAATTGTAAAAGCACATACTATTACTTTTTTTATGTATAGTACCTGCTTACATAAATTATGTATGAGAGTCAACTCACTAGGTAAATTTTCCACAGGTCTCTGACTGCAAATAGTACAGCTGCATGCCATTTCTAATACTGCACATCACTGAAGTATTAGAACTTGGTTTTATGCCATTAGTAATACTATATTTTTATGTACTGTTATGTGATGCTCAAAAGCAATGTTGTTATTTTCCTGTATTACTAGTGATATTCATACTGGTGTGATACTATACTTGGGTTTTATTGGAACTTTTCTGACCTTGTGTGCAATTTTTATTCGTTATTTATTTTGGACCATGTAAGAGACTTAGACCATCATGAATTCTCCTTATATAAATATATGCTATAAGCAGTATTTATCTATGCATACATACATCATGTATGAATTCTTATTTTTTTAAAGCTGGGTTAAAATAATTTAAATGCTTGCATTATTTTATTGCTTTACTTATTTTAAATTATTATATTTTTTTTCCAGCACAACTCACCAAGTAGTTTGTATCAACAACATAAATTTTCAGAGAAAGTCTGTTGTAGTAAGTATTTTTTTAATAAAATGTGAAAGTAGAAATGAAAAGTCTGGGTTTTCTTCATGCTTTTAGAGTACACTGCACGTACAAGCTAATTATGTTCTTCATCTTCGTTATATTTTATACTTTGTAATCTGATGCCTCTCATAAGTCTGTCACTCCTTGAGATGCGTCAAATGAAATACCTTCTAATTGTGATTACTTTAATCTTTGTAAGTAAAAGCTTTCTACAAGAAGGTCACTGCATTGTAAATAGTATTACAAAGCAACTTGCACTTCAAAATGGAAATTCAACACAGTGTTAGCTGACGTTAGGGATAGGTTTATAGTTTTTTAGCTTATATGTGGGGTTTGAAGAGACTTTCACAATTTCAGGCCTGAGGTCATTGAGGCTTTTTATGAATTTAGATACCTACATAAATGGATTCTGCTTAGGTTTTAAAAATCATTGTCTCAAGTTCAGATACCAAAACTTAAAACACAGTGATAAAAATACAGTGATGCTAGTAACTTGAAATCTGGTCAATAGAGGCAGATTATTTCCACTAAAACAAGGATGATTGTCAGTGATTTTGAAATTTATTGTTTTGTTTTATTTCACAGCGGGGAAAATGCATGTTAAATGATATGAAAGAAAAAGTATCCTAGACATTTGAAAGGGCAAACCAATTACATTTTAAAATAAAAAATTAATATTTTTACCTACAATTTTCCTTTGAAATGCATTAATAAGAATTTTTTAATATATATCTACTTTGTGAATTGGTAAAGATTTTATAGAAGGTTTTGATTTGTGTTTTCATAGGGTTATGTGGAACTGACAATATTTCCCACTGTTGCAAACCTGAATAGAATCAAACTGAACAGTAAACAGTGCCGGATTTACAGAGTAAGAGTCAACGATTTAGAAGCAGCTTTCATCTACAATGATCCAACGCTGGAGGTTTGTCACCATGAGTCAAAACAGTAAGTGATGTGTTTAAAACTGCAGGTGTAGTGTCTTCCGTTGCTGTTAAGCATGACCCATTTTATTGTACTGGCAAGTTTGACCTGGTGGTTTCCTAATGGTAACATAAGTTTCATACAGAAACAACTATGGTGACTTAATTTGGGGAAAGTATTTTGGCAATAATTTTGAGTCTTATGCTAGTTGTCTTTAGAAATTCTTTTATAAACATGTCTTTGTTTTGTTTTTTTAGAAGTATCAGAAACTTTTTTAAAAGTACTTGGGGGGAGGGGGGGAAGTAGTGGATGCCAGTTGTGTTCTCAGTGTTTTAGGAAACTATCCTTCTCATGTGTTTTTTCCCTGGTAAGAAAATGTCTTTGGCTAAAATGTTTTAGCTTTGATGGACTTAAAGGTTTATCTATGCCCAACCTTTATGCTCATTTAATTAAAGAAAATTTGGTTACATTATTGTGGCAATAGCATTTTATTTATATTGTAGAGAACATTTTACAGGGTTGCAACTACATTCATATGAGAGTTCCACATGAGAGGATTGCCTTCAGTTTGACGTTTTGTGGGGGTTTTTTTTGTGGTTTCTTGTTTGTTTTTTACTCCATAGCATAGTTGGGTAAATCAGTTTGGTTGCATCAGTATAATATGTAGACAAAAACTATTATGGTAATTTCTCCTACAAAAATTGTCCTGATTTTGATGATTTTTAGTGTCAGATTGGATGATCATTTTTGTTCCTTCCTATTTTTAAACCTAAGAATATTCATATGGTATCAAAGTTCTTGGGAATATTTCCCATTTTCCTAGTAAGATTTTGTAAGAATAGTATCTGATTTTATTAAAAATGTCTAGATAGCCTTATATAGAATTAGCTTATTACTTTGAAAAAAGTAGCATGCCCCATCCCTGGAAACATTCAAGGTCAGACTGGATGGGGCTCTGAGCAAGCTGGTCTAGTTGAAGATGTCCCTGCTTTTTGCAGAGGCGTTGGACTAGGTGGCCTTTAAAAGTCCCTTGCAACCCAAACTGTTGTATGATTCTAATAGGAATAAGGCAAATCATGTGCCTGTATCTGGTTAACTATTAGACTACTAAATAAAGATGCTTATTGCTGTTCTTCAGCTATTTGTTGTGTCCCTTTCGACAGTGATTGCTCTGAGAGATTTGCTAGCTGAGCTTTAGAGGTGATATCACCTTGGTTAACTCATACAACTGATGAAGGCAGATAGGAACTAGCTAGGCTTATTCCCAAGCAAACTGCAGAGGGTTCATACAGTCCTGCTAGTTAGACTTGTGAGAATAGTGTCATTCTCAAATGATACCACTAGATCTATAAGAGGTTGTCTACCCATTGGCTTAATGACTAGAGCCTTTGAAATGTTTCTTAGCCCATCTCACTTTTCAGGTTAAACCTGACTTAACTTCTGTGATTGTTGTCTGAAAACTACAATATTGAAGAGAACTTCTGTTATTCAGTTACTGAGATTCACGTACTACTTTTTATCCTAAGTTATGTGGCCTTGGATTTGAACTGTTTATGGCAGGGACTCTATATTCCTTTGTTCATCACTAACACAAGAGTTTCAGTAATTCAATTTGCAAATACAATGTTAATTTATATAGGACACTGAATTGGATATCAGAGTTCTGAAGTTCTGTTTGAGTCCTGATACCAAACCACTTGAGTCTATTAATTCTGTAATTTCTGTCTGTTTTGTGACTTGATTTTGTTGTTGCTGCTGCTGCTGCTGTTGCTTGGTAAGTCCAAAATTCAGGGCCCTCATCGGGGAGATTCTAATTGTTCCGAAGAGCTAGAAAGTAAAACTTTTGGTCTTTCCTAAGGAATCAAACTTTCATTATTTATTAGCATTGTAAATTAGGGTATAAGTCCTAGAATGTTACCTAAATTCACTTTGAAATTTGAAAGGAAGATTTTCACATTTATTCACCATCTGATACTGAAGAGCAAGTTTAAAAACATGTAGCTTCCTACATGTTTTTGGGGAAATGATAAGGGAAGAGACTTTGGTAAAAATCTCCTATCTGTTTTTTGGTAAGAGAGTGCCACTGGCAAATGTTTTCACTAAGTATTCTCTTGCTTTTACTGAAATTTATATTCATGTTTTCACACCTTCTTTTGGCTGGCTTGGTTGAATTTACAGTTTGCTGGATTGTTAAAGAACTTCTAATGAAAGTGCTATACATGTTTGACAGTGGCTGATACGAACTCTCAGAGTCCTTTTAGTTGAAAAGGACCTATTGAGATCACTTGGTCCAACCCCACTGCTCAAGCAGGGTCAGCTAGAGCAGGTTGCACAGTGCTCTGTCCAGCTGGGTTTTGAGTATCTCCAAGGATGGAAAGTGCAATTTTCCTGGTTAACCTGCTCCAGTGTTTCACCCTCACAGTAGAAAAGCATTTTCTTGTATTCAGATGGAATTTCATGTATTTTAACGTGTGTCCACTGGCAGGGCCAGAGGCAACAGACACGAACTGAAACACGGGAGGTTCCCTCTGAACTTCAGGAAACACTTTTTTTACTGTGAGGGTGATTGAGCACTGGGACAGTTTGCAGAGGGAGGTTGTGGAGTTTCCGTCCTTGGAGATACTCAGAAGCTGTCTAGACATGGTCCTGTGTAACCAACTCTAGGTGGCCCTGCTTCAGCAGATGGGCTGGACCAGATGACCTCCTGAGGTCCCTTCCAACCTCAAGTGTCCTGTGATTCTGTAATAACTGAGTCCTGCATAACTTTCAGAAGATGTGAGAAAGGAACAGCACTTAAAATTATTAGAGTGAACACTCAGTTATGTTAAGCAAGGGTTCAGGAGGGATAGCTCTATCATTTTATGGAGAAAGTGGATTTCTGTGTTTAGCGTCCTAGTGGTGTAGTGGAACATTATCCTTTTTTTCATTTTATCCTGTTTAAGAGCAATAAACGAAATTTGAGGACAATGCATACAAAGTAAGATCCTGATACACACAAGGCTACAGTGTGAGTAGCTATTCAGACTTAGTAGAAAGTCTCTGTATTTCGTAACTCCTGTGTTATTCATAGTTATGACAGAGGACACCAAATGTTCTTAACAAAAAACTAGCATGCCTCTATCTCAGAAGTCAAAGGCTACATGGGTTACAAAGTATTACATGAAATATGTATTTTTTCCATTGAAATACCTGGTCACAATTGGGTATCAAGCATGATGGTTGGTAAGTTTTGAGATTACAAACAGAAATATTAGAAATCTAAAAACTCTAGAATTAGTACGTCAAAAAAAACTTGTATGTGAGTTTCCTTTGCCCTTCTTTACAAAGAACTGTTTTTAGAAACAGCAGTGGTTTGTAGTAGTCTTTGTATTTAATCAGTCCTTGCTCTGCTGGTCATCTCTTCCAAGTTCTCGTTTGTTGTGGCATGTTTAGTGATGATGTCCTTTGTACCCTTGTTGCTGAACTAGGTGTATCAATTATTTTGAAGAGGACACAGGTTAGTCATGTTTTCTTTCTAGCATTAGAGGGATTGTTACCTTTTGGATGGTTTTCTTCAGTGGTCTATCGAAATAGTAAATGTGAAATTAAGATGGTTCTTGGCAACCTGTTTATTTAAAATAATTTGTTTTATATCTTTACTCTTTCCTGTGGTGTGTAGCAAATAAAAAATAAGTTCAAGTTGTAAGGTTTTATATATAAACATTTTCTTGCTTTTGATAATGCTTTTGGTTTTCTTAAATGTTGATTTCTAAAAGAATATATACAGTATGTAGAAAAAGTTCTTAATTTAATGGACTCGCTCCGAACTTTGATAAAAAAGTTAAAGTATTTTAAAGGCTTCTTAATCCCTTAGTTAGCAACAGAATTCAATTTAAATGGAAAATTCTGTATTTAAAGCACCTATAATTATTTCTTTGGGAAGACTTCCTACAGCATCCATGACTTGAGCTGTGTTTGCTGATATGAGGTGAATGTTGAGTGAAGTAGTTAATTGTTTGTTATGCAAATTTTGGCATGCAAGAAAACATCGTTAAAAGAGGGTTGAGAAAGTCAAGATTAAAGAGAGCTTCATCTATGAAACACAAGCAGCGCCATCTGAAATTGTTTGTCTTACCATGATGCTCTCTGCTACTTCTTGGGTGAGATCTTCTGTCAGATCAGGTCTTTGTATTTTGAATTTGAATATTCAACTTGCTTTCAGTTCAAGTAATGCTTTTGGGTTTTGTCATCTATTGATGCAAAAATCGTTGAGATGTGGTCTCTGTCATTTCACAGTGTTGCAGAAGGTGAAACAATTTTTTTTTTTTGTCTTGTGTATTGTCGCTTCTGCTGAATGACAAAATAACCCTCAATAAAAAGGTAATTAAAAATTGGTGATTTTTTTTTTAGGAAATGTTAGAAACCTTTAAGTAGTGTATTCAGTATATTTTCAGCTTTGGTACCACTGCCAGTTTATCTGTGAATCCCAAAGCATAATTTCAGGTAACAACTGAAAGAACTTTTACTAGAAGTAAAGTTGGTTTTCCATCTTGTAATTTCCTCCTGAGGCTTCAGAACATTGTAGCTTTTTCATATCAGAGTGGATGGATGAACTTACGTAATGCAGTCGCTTTGTCCCTGGCTGAACAAACATCTGAACGGTGTTGTAAAGTATAAAATAATTCCCGTAGTTTTACCATGTGTACACGAGGTGGCAGAGAATCCCATTTTGCTTATACTTCTAAGGAAGAGTTTGAAATCTTGCAAAAACTGAAAATAGTGTTGGAGAATGTCTAGAGAATGGTCCTGTCTTAGGGCTGTTATTGAGTGTTACACCCACCTCTGTCCTCCTCATCTTCCCTCTTTTCCTTGTAAATTGTTGCTTTCTCGATTTTATCAGTATAAGGGAAGTCGGATTTATTTTTCCAGGCTATAGTATGCAGAAATCCCACAGAGTGTATTCTGACTCCTGAGACAACTGCTTGTATCTCAGCCCCTTTTATGTTAAAACAGGCAAAGGAGATCAGTTTTCTTAATTCTGTGGGTAGGTTTGTAAAGTGTTAAATAGCCACAGCAAAAGTTTGGAGTTTTGATGCAGTGGTTTGATCTGTGATGAGTGAAGTTTATGATGATCCCGCAGTTACCTGGTTATGTGCTTCACATGTTTGTGTGATAACTATGGTGAAGGGTTGAGAAGCTATTGCATTTTATTATTATTTCAGTGTAAAGGAAGATATATTTTTGTATAGGTAGCTAACGTGTGCATAATGCTTTCCTATGCATATGTACACTCTTCAGTGTAATTTTAACCCTTGGCAGTGTATACCTGTTCATTCACTAGTTCAGCTTTTTCTTTTTTGTTTTTTCAACTTGAAGCCTATAGTTTTTAAACATTAAAAATATGAAGATGTTTGGATATCCTCACTGTCTCTTTAGTTACCATAAGTTGTGAGAGAGAGTAGCCTTCAGGGCATGTCTTGCAATATACTGTCTTCTGAGAAGTCAGAGATCAAGCCTTTAACCAATGCACAAAACAGAAAAAATACTGGTGGATGGAGCATGTGTTGTTTTGCTGCAATAACTAGCTTTCATTGCCACTGGTATGATGCTTATCTAGTTGTAAATTCATAATATACTTTGTTAGAAATAAACATAGGTATAGAGAACTTTTGAAGATAAAGATGGCAAAGGTCTTAACCTTGAGCAAGAATGAAAATTAGGTTTTTCAGTGTGCCAAAGACTCAGATTTTTGCCTTATTAATAAATTACTTATATGTGTACGTATTATAGATCTATAAAATGTTATATGTAACATACACTGTGTCATATATTTTGGGGTTGGACTCCAAGACCAAGTGCTAATTGTAGCTGGGAAGCAAAGTAGAATTGTAAATGAATTGCAGGTAATGAAGAGTAATGAATTACATGTGGCTCAAAGAATGTCCTTTGCCAAGTTGATGTTAAATAGTGTAGGATAGAAAGTGGTTTTATAGACTATATGTTTGGGCTGTGTAACTGTTAAGTAACACCACTGCAGCTAGTAGACATGCTATGGGAAGTTGACATGGAGGTTTTTGGAATCAGTGGGTAGCTTTAAAAAATAAGTCTCTGCAGGAGCGCTTGTTTCCAGTCAGTCAACAAGCATGCACTTAGTCTGTAATTAACAGCATTTTGGGTGAATTCTGATAATAAAATGTATCCCTACCAGGAAGAAACACAAATGCATATTACTTTGTCAATCTACACTCAGCATTACAAAAATGTATCTTTGTTCCTTGGGCTGTAACTTTCAGCATGTGCTCTGTTGTTGTTAAAATGACCATATCCAGTTTATTGAGAATAGTTCAACCTATGAAAAAATTAATCCATTGTACTAAGCCCCTAATGGATTCCTTTTACAATGAGTCACCCATTTGAATTGGAACACTTCAAAAAATAGAAATATCAGAATAGACTGTTTTCCATAAAATGTTAAGTCTACCTTTCTTGATATAAAATCATAACCTTTTCCTGTCTGTGAACCCATTGATGTTTAAAATGTAACCACAAGTTCACCACAGTCCTCAAACTTGGAAAAATTTCTCACTGATTTATTGGAAAGGGATCCCCTATCAGTAATGGTGAATTTTCAGAACCAGTTTAGATTAAAATTTAAGAGTTTGAGACTTTACAGTCTCTCAGAATGGTACTGTTGTTTTCTGTTGCTAGTTTCTTTAATTACAAAGATAGTTTTTAGTCATGCAGTTGTCTTTTAAAGAGAGTTTTTCCAGTGGTATTCTTTGCCTTCTGAGGATGCCATTTGAAGACAGCTTAAAGCAACATCAGTTTGGGTGGTTATGATTTCACTGACAGTCTCCCATGCCTTAGTAGTAGCACTTCCTTGACCCCTCAGTGTGTTAAATCAGGGAGCTAAACCCACTGAATTGTGTCTGGGGGGAAAAAAAAAAAACTTTTTTTTTTCCATTTGTCACTTTTGCTGCATCACTGCAGGATTGGATCAACAGTAGTCTCCTTAATAAGTGAGGGAGCAGGAATGTGTGGCTGAGACTAGCAGACAGCACATCAGCTGGAGTTCAAACTGGTTTGAATTGTTCTGGAATCAGAGCTGAAGTTATAGTATATTCCAGTGTACGAATTTAACCTCGTGCTTCTAAAACTTTTTGGCATTGTATCCTATCTTTAGGTACACTCCAGCTATGAAAAAGGAAAAAGTGATTATGTATTAAAACTTGGGATTTCTATGCTCATGTGCTCCCATTTACTATTCACGTCCTATTTTCAGAAGCTTCCAAGCAAAGTAGACAAGTTTACTGCTCCTAACATTCTCAGTCTTGGTAACGGTGCCAGGGAATTTGTGCACTATTATTGCCAAAGATCAAGAACTGTATGAAAATATGTTCTCAATATATGTCAGTGTTTAGCAAAGTTTTTTAGATGTGGAAGGCTAGGAATATAAGCATGGTGTTTGACATACCTAGACTTGTAGCATCATCCTGGCATGGGTAATTACCCTTCATTCTTCCAAATAAGGTACTGTAGTTTGGGTTGAATGCTGTTTTCTCTGTGGGTGGTGAATAGATGAATGGTTAGATGAAAGTAAAATCCTGAAATGAGATCATGTCTGCTTTGTGTGGACTTCAGATTCCATGGAAGAGTGGAATCCACAGCTAAAAGTTAAGTTACTCAACTGTGGTGAAGTAACGCTGCAGATAGCTTTATGCTTAATTGCAACTTTGCCACCACAGTGGTTGGATTGATCAGTGGTACACATCTAAATGCTTGATATTCTGGAAAGAAAGGTGATCAGTAATTCAAACACTTTCTCTTCAGCCATACAGTTGTGCAAGCTTTTGAAGAACTCTGTATCCTAGAGGATTAGAATTAATAAAGGTGTTGCTTCCATGTTTTACAGAGTTTAAAAATCCATTTTGAAAAAGTATAAAAGCTGTAGCGTAAAGATAACCAAGGTTATTTTTTAACTTGATTGGTCAGTCCTCCAGCATCTGAACATAATCGCATTAAATAATAAGACGATGACATCCTGCTCATAACCACTGTAACAGCAGACATGCATGTCCCTGTGCATTTCAGTAGAAAACAGTTAATCTAAGCCACAACTGAAGTAATGGTATTACTTTGTAATGAAATGTGCAGTCAATTAGCAGCTAATATATAGTAGCTTGAACAGCTCAAACCTCATTACAGAAATTAGGGTCTGCATCCTAAATAAACAAACGATGATAACATTTTTTTAAATTGTTTCTAGCGACTAAAAACTATAATGCATATTTCTGTGTTTTAGTGTATTAAAGCCAAAACTCTAGCATCTAGTATTTTAGGTGATACTTAAAAGAGCATAAAAAAACCCCTATTCCTATCCATCAAGCTAAGAGAGGGGAAAAACACCATTGCTAAGCTAAAATCTTACTACATTTGGAAAAGCAACAAAAAAGCAAAACTGCAATATATGAGGAGGCAGATCTTCAAGACAGATCTTTAGAATAAACGTACAAACTTAATCCAAAATTTTCCAAAACAAGAATTTTTAAATGCTATCCCAATAAGCATAAATATTATTCTTATTGGGAAGTAAAGAGCACTGAGCATTTACTGGGCGTTATTACTGCTTAAGTCTTTTTGATTGTGGATCAATTCTATAAGCTTAGTTTTAGGTTCTGATTTTTGGAATCTAATCTTTACTCCTTTGTTCCTTCGCTCCTTCAAAACCACAACAAAACACTTGTTTTCATGCACCACGAAATTCAGTATAGAAATTCTGTAAGTTCAAAAGTTGTATTTTGTAGTTCAGCATGTACTTTAAGAATTAACTGGGTATTTCTGACAGGAGGAATCTCAACTATTTTTCCAATGCCTATGCTGCTGCAGTCAGTGCTGTGGACCCAGATGCTGGAAACGGAGAACTCTGCATTAAGGTTCCCTCAGAGTTGTGGAAACATGTTGATGGTAAAGTAAAGAGACCATACCAAACACTTAATTTAAGATGCCGTAGAGTTGTTAGCTGTGAGTTTGCATAGGAAGATAGTGGATTTAAATAAATAGAAATAGCGTTACATTATGAAATGGTGGTTACTGCTTCCTTTTTCCTCACCTATATTTTTCTAGTCAAAGTCTGAAAAAATACCTTCACGCTTCTTGGTAATATGGAGAAGTGGTTGCAAGGTTTCTCAACACCCTTTACAAACAAGCTCTTGGGTGGTCATGAGCCAGAACTATACATGAGGATGTGGGTGTAATGGATTATATTGGGTGCTAAATTGTAACTGTTTGAAGCTGCTTGCAATATGTATGAGCCAACAAAGAAAAGAATTTACAAGGAGATATGCCTCTCTGCGTGTTGTTTAAAAAGCTACATTAATTTTTTCCCATCTCACTTTGAAGAATGCTTGGTTTAAAACTGATTCGATAGTGAAAAATAGACTACTTCATAAACTGGCATACTAGATTGTGGAACAAGTAACTTTTTTAATAAATTACCCTCCAACATTGGTTATTTTCTTACATGGATTTTATTAGGTTCTTGTATTTGTTTTCATATATGGTTTTATCAGTTTTTCCCATGGATTTGTGAGACCTGTGAGAGAAAAAACAACTATATCATGAAGCTGACTCAGTGTTGTCAGATACACCTTAATGGAAAAGACACTTTTGTTTATTTTAAATTTTGTTTAAGTTCCTGTTGTGTTACTTGCAAGCCTAGAAGGGAAAATATTCAAACAGGTATAATTTTTTCTTTTCAAAGTCTGAATGCCAAAATGACTTGTTGGATAAATTTCACATATGCCTGAATTTCTGTTCTTGCCAGCCTATTCATAGGTGAGATTTCTGTGAAACTAAACCAAAGCAAAGACACTTCAGTTACAGGAAAAGCTTTAACTATAATAAGAGGTTTTAAGAAACTGCAAATGGCAATAACATGTCTTTTAAGAATGTGCCTGTTACACGCAGTTTTTGTAGAAAATTTCAGCAGGGTTCAAAGGAGATCATGGTTATGGTACAAGCACTGTATAAAGGTTCTTTACTATTGGGGATTTGGAAGATGAAATGTAACTCCAACTGCAGTTTTTATTAATCAATAAAGATTCTTATAAATTAACATCCTGTAAGTTCTGCTTAAGAGGTCTCAGTTTTGTAAGCTTTTGAGCTGCGCTTTGTAAGCAGATGTGGAGATCCATGGGAACAAATTAAACACATAATCTTGAAAGACCAAGAGTCCAAAACTGAATGATTATTCTGAAATAACTTTCATAGAAGTTGTATATATTTACTCTAACTTTGGTCTTGATATGCTGCAGAGTTAAAAGTCCTGAAGGTGCATATAAACTTTTCTCTGGACCAGCCAAAAGGAGGCCTTCATTTTGTGGTACCCAACATGGAGGGCAGCATGGCAGAAAGAGGGGCTCATGTCTTTTCATGTGGTTATCAAAATTCTACAAGGTAAGAAAACTACCTTTTGAATGTTAGACTGGATTTCCTATTTAATCTCAGTGTAGGAAATTATTTGTTTGAATTCTTGTAAGTTTGAAAAATTCTAAGACTTAATTTGTGTTTGAAAGGAGCTTACCTATGTGAAGTAGCATCTAATGATTAGTGATTAGGATTTCTAGTCTTTATAGCTCCGCAGGAGGTAATGTCAAAGAAACTTGTAGTGCTTTATAAAATTAATGTGTAGTAGGAGTCAGTATGTCAACATTCAAAGTATTTAAGATTATAGTTTGGAACTTGAGAGAAAAATCATCTCTGAGAGAGATAGTATAATTGTTAAGTATAACTGTTAACCATTTTTTTCCCCCCAATCCTAACTTCCCTAGATTTTGGTTTCCTTGTGTTGATTCATATTCTGAGTTGTGTACCTGGAAACTTGAGTATACTGTAGATGCTGCAATGGTGGCTGTTTCGAATGGCGATTTGGTGGAAACTGTATATACCCACGATATGAGAAAGAAGACTTTTCATTACATGCTGACTATTCCAACAGCAGCTTCTAACATCTCCTTGGCGATAGGACCTTTTGAAATACTTGTTGATCCATACATGCATGAGGTAATAATCTTCATAGAGGCCTCTGGTTTTTTTTGTTTTTTTAAAGAGCTAGTGGCTATTTTTATGTTGCAACCAGTATAAGTTGGTCAAATATGAGTATGTCTAGACATGGCCGCCATTAGTACATATATGATAAAACTTGTCTCGTAATGCTTGTATTTAAATTTATCTCCAAAGTAAAGCCTTGAATGAGCAATAATTCCATTTATGCCTGAATTTATGGGGCTAATTTGATTGGAGTTGGTAACACCATGTTTCTCAAAATAGCTTTAAACCCATCCTGTTACTGCTAGTAGGTGAAAATTATTGCTACACAATTGAGTAGTCTTCTAAACTAAATTTGACATTGGGTTTTCACTCTTGATAGATTGTTGCCATAATGTTGAAGTCCACCAGTTTATTACTTACATGTGTCGTTTCAGATTGGGTAAGGGTGGATTTGGCAGGCAGTTGACGTTACCAGTTCAGCATAAAGACTGGCTTGTATATTCTTTTGTAAGCATGATAGGAAAATACTGCGAAATAGCTATGTTTTACTTAATCCAAAGCCAAACATCAGATTTTACTCATCAACAATGATACTCTGTTGACTTTTACTGGTTGACTGGTTGGACATACTCGCTTGTGAAAGGTAATAGCTGTTAAAAAAAAAAAAAAAAAAGAAAATCAGTTGTTGATATTTGAAAAATCCAAACTGATAAATTTCTGTAGAGCTTGACTTCTATAGAGCTGACTTAAAGATATATATCATTCTCAGCTTGGTTTCTGTGTCACTGCTGAATTCAGCATCACTGGCTGCATCATAAGTTTACGGAAAAAACAGTGATATCAAAGGTTACTTGTAGTTTTAGCTGTAAAAAATCTTCTAAACAGTAACACTACTTGACTGATTTGAAAATAGCTAATTCTTTACTGCATAAAAGAAAAATATTATTTCCAAACGACACTGGATTGCAAAATCAAAGAAAAATGTCATGTGTTTTTAAATGATAGACATCACTAGGTAGACATTTTTATTGTGCATTGTCTACTAAAAATTATTTTCCTGTTGTTGCTTTCAGTTAAGAGGGACATCCTGGTGCGCTTTTCTGACGTGATAGTCATTATCACAGCTTGAAAATCCTTTTTTCTGTTAAATTTACAACAGCTCTATTTTTGTTGTGTTGTGGGGTTTTTTTGTAATATACTTGATGTTTATGGATTTAAATCTACTCATCAGTCTTGTACCGAATTTTCCTTTGATTGTAGGTGACTCACTTCTGCTTACCACAACTACTTCCATTGCTCAAACATACCACCTCATATCTTCACGAGGTGTTTGAGTTTTATGAAGAGATTCTTACCTGCCGTTATCCATACTCCTGTTTCAAAACTGTTTTTATAGATGAAGCTTATGTTGAAGTAGCCGCTTATGCATCCATGAGTATTTTCAGGTTAGTATTTGAGAAAATTACACCTTTTAAATCCACAGGCTTAGAAGCTCTAGATCAAGACTACTGAGAAATATGTGAAGCTTTTAGTATTTTTATAGCCTGAGTTTTGGGCTCTCTCGTTTGAAAAGGCTGGCTTGTGTTAACATTACAGGCTTTTAACACCATTTCCAATTTTATCTGTTACAAAGATGTTGGATTTGTATCTTCTTTAAGAAAATATGGGCAGAGGTTTTCTTCTGAATTAGAGACACCATGCATGAAATATTTAAGATCAAATTACGTGCAGATATTTGATTATGTATTATTTTTGTCAGTTGGGGTAGGGTACCAGGAGTCCAAAAGAGTTTTGCCAGTTAAAAGAAACTACTTTGGCTTTACACTTTTTATACAGATTATAGTAGCAGGAGATCTGCCTGGATTAAAGGTATTAAAAAAAAAAAAATGTTACTGTCTCATTGAAAAACCAGTGAAGGAATTATTTTTTTATTATTATTATTTTTTAAGCAAGGTCTCTACTTTGTTTCTTTGGAGCTTATGCTCATGTTGTGTTATTTTCTTTTTATGGGGGTCCAGCACAAATCTCTTACACAGCGCAATGATTATAGATGAAACTCCACTGACAAGGAGGTGCTTAGCACAGGCCCTGGCCCAGCAATTCTTTGGATGTTTTATATCAAGAATGTCCTGGTAAGTATTTTACTGTTGTACTCTCTAGAAAATGGTGTAAATCTAGGCAATCAAATTTTAGTTTGCATGTTGCATTTTATCAGAAGAATAAGTGAAATAGTAACTGTAGAAGAATGCAAAAAACAAAAAAGCCAAAAAGTGCCGCTCAATATATGAAAATCCATGAGAATTTTTGTTTGAAAGGAGAATGTGAGATATAAAGGTTCCAAAGACTGCAGAGATTGAACATGTCTGCTCTCAGAGATTATTGGTACTTGAGTATTGTACTGTGCTTTGGCACCTGGAAATTTACAGAATCACACAGAATCACAGAATCAC
>NW_010510191.1:0-707 GCF_000687285.1 Phaethon lepturus
AGGCTGGAGCAGCCTGTTCCTGAAGGATGGCTCTATATTACCTGGCTTAAGAAGTTATCCTGGATTGCCTACAGCTTGCCAGGCTACTTTTCCAGTAGATATCAGTGTGGTTGAAGTCCCTCAGCAGGACAAGAGCCTGCGAGCACAATGTCTCCTGTAGTTTCTGATGCCTCTCTGCCTTCAGTACTATTATCTCTAACTTAGACTATCCCAGTATTTAAACACTGTTTAAACACCTAAAGTTTAAACTCACTTAAATCACAGTGTTTAAACACTGGGTCCTTATTTTACCCTTCTAAGTGGAGATAGCGGGAAAAAAATTGTCATAGATGTTTAATGTATTTATTGGTACTATGTAGCTCATTTGAAGTCTGCACTTACCCTTTACTATAATTCTAAAAAGAAAAAAAGTAAAACAAGAGGGAAGCTGCCATTTTTCAACGCTTCCTGTAAAATTCTCTACTCTTTTTCCCTGCCTTTATGATATAGTTGTTAATGGTATTTCCAATTGCTAATTTCTCTCACCAGCTTCATCCCCCGAAATATCACTGGAAGTTACTTCTATGATTTGTGCAGAATGAAGCAGTTTATTACTGCTGAGGTGAGAGTGGAATGACTCATGGAATTGTGACTTCAAAAGCCTCTTGTAACATTTTAAACATGTTTACAAAAAGATGCCATTTCACAGAATCACAGAATCACTAAGG
>NW_010510192.1:0-17288 GCF_000687285.1 Phaethon lepturus
CCAGTTTCTCCAGGAGAATGCTGTGGGAGTCTCCTACCTGTTCCTTAGTTCCCTAGCAACAATGTGACTTTTTTCCCTAATTTAAATTCCTCATAATTATTCACACTCCTCTTCTTTTTAATTATTATTGTTATTAAAGGCAGGCATAATAGCACCATTTATTAGGAATATTTAGGAAGACTGTTGATTTTTTCTGTAGCAAGACCATATTCAGTTTATATGAATTTGCTAAAACATAACTGTTTGGATTGAAATGTTCCTTGCTGTGCATCTGAATCAGGCTATGCGTTAAAAAAACCCCAAAGACTCTAGATGCTGAACAACATAAACCAAAGTACTAGTAGTAACTTACTGCCTGAAATCTGTCCATGCTTGTAAGCCTGGAGAGCTTAAGTGAACCTACAAAAAACAAAGTGTGTGATTATGGAATTAAGCTATGTGTCATAATTCCTATGCCCAATGGGATGAATTGAAGGTTGCCCAAGCAACCTTAATTCTCAGGTTTTCTAACTTCTGGATGCTTCTCTTTGAGATGCTAATAACAGTCTGCTAATTTTTTTTTCTGTAGCTCATTGTGTAACAGCTTTTTTAGAGATGCGTATGAAGGTCACTCATTGTCATGAGCATCTTGCTAGTGAATATACAACCATTAAGTTGATTCACAGTTACAGTTTATTTTTATTATTTTTATTTTTTTTATTTGTCTTGCGGATGCATTTGTGACCTCTTCCTTGTTGTACAGTGTCAGAGCAAAAGGATTACGTCTTAAATAATAGTTTATGGATAACACATTGATACAGTAAAAAGAAGAATGAGGAAGCAATGGCCATTATTCTGAGCTGTGGTGGCAGGACACCAACTACCTGGGTGCTATTGAGGACTCTTTACCGTTAATGTGGCAGAGAGGAGTTTTAAGGAAAAGTATGAAGCAGGACAGTGTGCTGGCTTTAGGAAGATTTACAGAGAGCAGGATCTTGCAAAAGAAATATGAAAATTACAAAGCACAGTTACACCAATAAAAAGGAATGTCAGGACTGCCATTTTCAGCAAATGGTGCAGCAGTAGACTTCGTGCTATTATCTGAATTAGGAAACTAATCAGTAATAATACTGATTTTGTATTGTTGACTGATGTATGTTTTGCTACCCACCTTGCTGCTTCTAATAGTTTTAAACAGATCTACTATTTTTGATGTGTGTTTTGATGTGTTTTGATAGTGCTAATATTGCCACAATACTAGGATCTCATCTCTTCATGTTTGTCTCACCTTCCACCTGGATTCCAACAATTTTAGTTTCTTTGGGATGAACCTTCCATCACCTCAGGCACTTTGCTAGCAAAGGCTGCTGTAGCACTTCCCTGCAGGATAATGCTTTCATCCCAAAGGCTGCCTTCTGCTTTTTATACTGACTTCCATAGAGTATTAAGTCAAGTAGAGTTGCAGTCTTTACCTTCACTGGCTGGAGTCCAGGATTTCCAA
The DNA here is from genome assembly GCF_000687285.1 of Phaethon lepturus. Lineage (NCBI taxonomy): Eukaryota > Metazoa > Chordata > Aves > Phaethontiformes > Phaethontidae > Phaethon > Phaethon lepturus. The sequence continues at coordinate 1,481 of NW_010510192.1, forward strand.
CAAATAAGATATTCAACTTCTGTTGTTGTTGAAGAATGTCTCTGTGCTGTGAGGGCTGTCTAGGCAGGAGACGAGAGTTTTGCTGAAGGATCCTGGACTGAGCTAAGGACCAACACCTTTGCAGACACTACTACCACCTGCCAGACAAACCTGCGCACATCTGCTCCAGGTATGGCGTCATGTTTGTGAGGAGCACATATGGAAGAAAGCTCAGAGCCTACACTGGTCAGTGCATGCTGGCTCCCATCTCTGCTCTTCAGGTTTAGCACACTTTTGGAATGGGCAGTATCTACTATGCAGCACTTGGCAAGGATCTGTGTGATAGCCAAATAACCCTAAGGCATAACTGTTTGGGTTGGAGGTGGCAGTTGGATTTTTTTTTTAGTTCAAAATACCAGAGATAATAAATGCAATTTTGTAACTCTCCTGCCAGTCATGTTCTTGCTCCCTGCTGTGAGGAGCTACTTTGCTTAGCTCCCAGGGAACCCCAAAGCAAGCTGCCACAGTCAGGGAGCGGGGGCTGGCAGTGAAGTAGGAATGAGACAAATGGAGAAGGGCAGTAAATCCCACCAATGCAATGAGACCACTCCCTTGGACACCCTCTCCCAGTTGTACTCAGCTGGGTGTGGTACTCTTAGCTACCCTTTGATAAAGGGTAAAAACATGCACGGGATCAAAGTAAAGGCTTTCAGAGTCTGGTTCTGTTTTTTAAATAGTCTGTAAACTTTGTTACATTCAAAATCTTGTTTATGGGCAAGAAGGAGGCACACCTTACATATAAAACTAAGAGTTTAATGTTAGTGTGACTGAAATTTTAGTCTAAACATTATCATCATCTAGATCTAAGTGTTACAGAAAATAAGAAATACTTCTGTACCAAATAAATAAATAACGATGATGATGATGATGATGATGATGCAGTTAAAATTTTGCATACTAGCTTCCTAGTTTCTCCCCCTTTTCTGGTGTTATGCTCACCCTCTTCTGGTACTCAGGTTCCCAAGGTTGATGGATTCATTTTGGTGTTGGTGTGGATACTATGGCATGTTGTCAGCATGTGGCATCCTTTGGGAAGGATAAGATGTCCATGTTGATGGTTTATTTTTCACTCTAGGACGCACTTGGAGTTTCTTTTATATGTTAGCTAACACACTTCCATACCTTTCTCTCTCTTCATTGGTCTGATGTTCCACATTACACCTGATGTTAGTGTATATGATGCTTTGTAAGTGTTCTAGATATTATTATTTTGTTTTCTTTGTTACCCCTAAACGTAGCTTTGTCCAGTTCACCTGTCCAGAAGTTTGCATGTCTAGAAGTATGCATTTCTCTAACTGGACAGTGATGAGACGCTTGCAGTTGTGGGGTCTCCAATGTCAAGCCTGTGCCCCATCATTTATCAACTTCTGCCTGTACTCCTCTGTGCCACATCCTGGGTCTCCTCAGAGTCTCTCTATCATTCCAGGCCTGTACTATATCATTAAGTTACAGTCACAAAACCATGACAGTACTGTACAAAGACAAAAGAAATGAAATAAAGCGAATTGGCCATAGACCCCTGCTTGATTAGAAAAATGCTCATGCTCTATCCTGCAAACCCATATGATGTGGGGAGCAGGGCAGAGTTTGTGCTTCCTTCCACTGCAATCTAACTCTAGCTTTTGTTCAGTGTCACTTTTGGATTTTAATACAGTTGCAGATATTTATTCACAGGTGGCTCTTTTGATTATGTTAATTGAAATGTGTGCAACTGCCAAAACCAGTTACCCTCAGATTGCCTTGTCAATGCCTTTGTTGCTGGATAAATGCTTTTATAGACTTATTTACAAAGGATAGTAGTGAGTAGGTTTTGTTTCATGTTCAAAATTAAGAGTTTGATTTGGATCTGAATGAAGTTCTGCTCTGAAACTGTGTTTTAAATTTTGTTGCTTAAATCACGTGTAATTCACATGTAGCATGGTCCTTATAGGACAGGGTGCTCTGTTGCCCATTGCTAAAAAATCGTGTGGGGGACACGGGCCAGCTGTGTAATCCAGCCATCTCAGTAGTGGTTATGACATTGGGGGTCCTAGGTTCTCTGCTCTGCTGCCAGCCCAGCATGGGATTATAAAAGAAATGTCATAACTATTTATTTTCCCCACTTGAGTAATGACAGTTTGTATTTCAAAGTGACTCACATTTTCTAAGCATAGAAATGTCTGCTTATTTTTCATCACTTTTAATAGGTATCTTGTGGAATAAAAATAATCCCTCACGCCTTGTTAGTAACAGCAGCTTTACATGGTTTAGCTTGTACAAAGGGAAAAAACACTGAAAGTTGCAGCCTCACATCTCTGCTACGGTTTGTTCTCCTCTGAAAAATATTTATTTTCTGAATTCCTATTGTCAAGTCTTTACAAGTAATGGGGCTTTAGAAACAAGACCTGGGGATACTGGGTCAAAGTCATTATGGTTGCTTAATAGAAAGTGAATATTTAATTTTCATATTGAAGGGAAATCATGACAGGAGTCTAGGAATCTCTGTAGAGACTCGTGCTTCTTAAGGTGTTCATAAGAGATATGGAAAAGGGGATGAACAACAGATAATGCAGTAAAGCTAGTCTTCCTAGAAGAGCTAGGAAAACCAGATGAAAGCAGCAAGTGGCAGATTGAAAAAGCAAGCAGCGGTTTTTTGCATTAGCATGTAGTTGTACGATGGGAGTCCTTACTGCCCAAGTTGTGCATGCTAAAAATGCACATAGATTCCAAAATTACTGAATAAATTTGTGGAGAAGAAGATCCACTGATATGGATAAAAAGGATAGCATTTCTGGTTCAAGTTCCTGTGGGAACCTGAGGGGGCATCTTGGAGAAATCTCCATAGATACCAACTTTTGAATACTGCTGGAGAGGGATACTTGGCTAGGTGGACCTTTGATCTGAGCTGAAAGGCATGCTCTAATATTCTTCTAAAGAAAGTCAGTAAACCATCCCTTCATTTTCCTTCCCGCTTCTCTAGTATCTCCTTCTTTCCTATCACAAAGTCAAAGACTTTTTCCACATAACTCCTCTGCTTTCCCCATCCATCCCATCCAATGTTATCTAGAATCCATCCTGAAACTGTTGTTGCCAGGGTTTCTAATGTTGTCTCCTTTGTTTGATTTACCAGCTCTCTCTCCCTCTGCCTCCTGGGTTCTTGATCCTCAGCATCTTCTCAAAAGGATCCTCTTCATTTCCTCTCCCATTTTCTGTAGTGTTCATAAAGATTTGTCATTGGTGCCCTTCTGTTATTCCTCAACCTCTGGGTACTCTTCCTCAGAAATACTCTATAAGGCTCCCTATAAAAAAATACTTCTTTTTTTTCCCTAATGCCTGTCATAAATTTTCTCTGTGCTGTGATGTGCTTGGGAAGATTGGCAGTGGTTAAATTCCCAGCTGCTCATCAGTGTTTTCCATGGTTTTTCAGCACTCGTGGCTTTGTAGGTGTGGATCTGCTGTCTTCAGGCTGACCGTGACATGCAAACATCTGGGGCAAGAGCAGCCTTTCTGTGTGTTCGAGTAAGACACTAGAACCCCGTGTGTGTGACATTTAGGTGTCTCACGGATGGGCAGTAGCAAGGATAGAGCCTAGTGTTTCTTCATGCTGATAAACTGCTGTCTTGTATTATGAAAGTGACTACCTTTCATTCCAATGATTTTTAGATAAAATACTGGTATATTCAGGTTTTGAAACATACCATTGGAGCAAACATTAATAAGCACATTAAACTTTTATTCTGCTTTGGTTAAATTAGGAAACAAGGTGCTTTGAAGGTTTACATTGTATTTGTTCTCACTTCAGGGCCAAAGTGGACCATCAGGAGGAAAGGCAGTACCACCAAGGCCTGCTAAAGCTGTATCTAAAAAACGGGTAAGATCCACAAATCCATGAGTCTTAAAAAATGTTTTTTCCTTCTTTATCTATGAGATGCAAACTAGATTCAGTCTGAACAATGGCTTGTTTTGTGGAATTGTTAACATTCCAACTGATTTAGCAGTAAGGGGTTGTTCTAGATTTCCTTTCAGAAAGGAATTCCACTGGCAAGTTAGAATAAAAATGGCAGCTAACACAGAGGCACAATTTAGGTAAAATGTAATATGAAAAGATTAAAATAAAATATTTGGAATGTAAATTCCAAAATATAAACTGACATAGACTGTGAGAAAACTGCCTGCTCAGTTTAGAAAATTCAAAACATAGCCCATAATTACTTAATTAACAGAAATACAAGCATTAGAGAAAATAGGGTTAACTTTTTGACTGTAAGCATCATGATAATGCTTTTACTGTCAGGAAAATAAATGGTTAGAATACCTTTAGTTAATCTACCTTCCTCTTATTTAACTCCATTGGCATGGATGGAAGAAGGATCGTTTACATGCCTTTAAACAAGCATGGTGATAAACAGCTTTTCACTTTCTTAGGACAAATCACAGTCTTGTTAAATGTTCTTCTTCTGACCCTTTAAAAATGAAAAGTTATTTACTTTTAAATGGAAAACATAAATAAAAATGTTAAACCCACAACAGTTCTTATCTGCTTCACTAGGGAAAACTGCCACTGGACTAGCTGGCATTGAATTGTGTATGATAAATGTCCTACAAGCAGATGTTCATGTGGGGAGCATTAAATCACAAACAACTGTTCTGCCATCATAGTGTCTTGTGTATTAGAGCGCCTGACATTTCCTTAAAGCTTGCCTCATTTCGACTCCCTTGGAGAAAAAAAAAGGCTGTAGCCTGTGGCTTCCCCTGGGTGCCTGACGTTACGCAGAGTTCTCTGCTACTTTCAGCCACTGCACGTTTTTACACAGCACAATGCTTTTTACCTTTGTGGTGCTCTGTAGATAGCAAAGCTTTGCTAGGTCCCATCTCTGTGTCTGCCGCCAGACTTCACTTATACCCTGGACTCATTGGCAGCTCTGTATGGCTATAAAGTTTAGCAGACCTGAGAGAACTGTATTTAAAAGAATGTTTGATTTATTTTAAATCAACCCATTACACATTTCAAACTGAGGGAGAAACTTTGCCTGGAGCAGTTAAACACTTTAATCAGCAACTTTGTGTTTTGGCAGTTTGACAATTAATTGAAATTCATCCTTGCAGTGATTAATTTTCCTGTTAATATCATATGATGACATCATATCATGACATCAACCCAAGCCCAACCCAAGGAGGGAAGCTCTCTGTGTTGGGAGAATGCAGAACTGTTGGTCTTTGCAAGCAAACGGTCAACATTCCTTCAGGAGCCACATCCCTGCAGCTTTGCATCTTGAACTAATTTCGACGTGTAACTTATAAAATAGCACTTCAGAAGTAATTACAGGTCCTTTACCTGTGCCCTTGAGTAGTCCTAAAGTTTGGCTCATTTGGGTGTTATATGGTCAAAAGAAAGAGAACTGCCAACTTTTAAACTGAAATGGAAGTGGGGTTACTTGAGTTTTGTTACTATAGTTACTCCAGTTTTGTTAAAGGCCAAGAATTCTCTTCAGACAGAAGCCTCTCCAACCCACTGAACTCTTGCTGGCAAGTGTAGCCAATCTTCAAGTGAACAATCTTCAGATTTGGGCCTGCTATTTGGGGTTATCTGCTCTGCTCAAAGCACAGATGGGTGGGGGAATGCTGCTGTTTTCCTCCTTGCTCCATGACTGGAGAAGTACTGCTTTGGAAGGGAGCAAAACAGTCATAGTCTCGGTGCACTAATGGGCTTGTCGTTCCTGTGCTAGGATGAAGATGTCTCCACTGAAGCAGGAGAGGGGGTGGATGAATGGACAGCAGCAAAGACTCTAGTCAAACCCCCAGATCAGCTGGAGCTGACTGAAGCTGTGAGTAAAACAATGCCTGTAGTCATCATGTGAGTTGTGTACAAAAATCCGTAAGTCGAAGTTTACCTCTTACTCATTTATTTTGGAGGAAATTCTGCTGTCCTGGTTTCAGCTAGGATAGCGTTGTTTTTTTTCATAGAAGCTAGTATGAGGCTATGTTTTGGATTTGGAATTAAAATAACGTTGATAACGTACTGATGTTGTCAGTTGTTGCTAAGCAGTCAAGGACTGTATGGCTTCTCATGCGTACCTGCCAGACAGGAGGCTGGGGATGCACGGGAAGCTGGGAGGGGGCACAGCCAGGACAGCTGAGTAAGACTGGCCAAAGGGGTATTCCATACTATGTGATGTCATGCTCAGTATATAAAGCTGAGGCAAAGAAGAAGGAAGGGGGTGGATGTTCAGAGGTGTGGTGTTTGTCTTCCCAGATGACATCTGCAAGAGTAAAACTCCAGTACTTGCTAAGGTACAGTGTCTGCAGCATAAACTGAAATGGCTTAAAAAAGAATGTGCTTTGAAACACAGTTCTGGGCTTAAGACAATGTAACTGCATGAAGTTGATCCAAGAGGGGAATGGGGCTGGGACTTCTCTCAGATAAGAAGGACCCCAGAGCCAACCCTGAGTTTTTCAGGTGCCTGTGTGTGATACAGAGGACAGGAAGCTATCCTATAGTTCTATGGCCATTTCTTCTCAGTTTGGTTCAGTAGGATTGCAGTCAGTCACCCTTCCAACTGCAGTTGCCTCTTGCTTCTCACTGGCTTGTAAAACTCTAGCATTGCTCCCTGTCTTCCAAGTAGCTCTCAAAGGGAAGCTATATGTACTTCCCCCCTACTCAGGTAGTGAAAACAGTTAACACCAGTACTGTTTTTTGTTTGCAGTGGTCAATCCTGCAAGCACTGCTACAGAGCTTATTGTTTATTTTTGAACACTGTATGTTTCAAGACACAGGTTGTCTTTCTTGCCCTATAGAATGAAGCTAGCATTTTTCAAGTGCAACCATAGCTTAGATAAGAATTAACATGACAGTTAAAGAATTCAAGAAAGCCCATTCAAATACTGTGGTAGATAGTGGGATAACTGTTCTGGATTCCACTCTGAGCTAGCTTGGCTCCAAGAATTGTTCTTGTGGAGGCATCAGCTGCATGTGAGGCACCTGCAGTGAACTGAACATCATAGAACTGAGCGTAAACCTGGTGATTTTTGTATGCTTTACATTGTATTAATAGTGAAGTTTTATTTATGATACTATTTTGTTTCCATTCCAAAGGAATTAAAAGAGGAATTTACACGCATCCTGACAGCTAATAATCCCCATGCTCCCCAGAATATCGTCAGATACAGCTTTAAAGTAAGTGTGCATGACCTGTAAAACCAGGATGAGATTTTTTGCAAACTGGTTTTGTGTTTACGTTTGATTTATAACCAGGTAATTTTCCTTTTAATGTGGCTTCATCTTGTTATATATTTACTGCCAACGGTTCCTAAAGGGCTTTTGCAGATAGTAAAAATCTAAAAGCGTTGCCATATTTATTCAGGAACAGGATATAACAATTACTCAACAAGACCTATCAGTGAACATAATTAGTGCAGCTAATCTCAGGCAGTAACTTTTTCCACTCTGAGGGCGTTAGAGGACAAAAGACAATGCTTTACTCAGTCTGTAAGACAGTTATGCCTCAGTATCCTCACATCAAGATTCAGTTTTTTGAATTACAGGAGATGTCAGAAATGTGCTTAGTGATATCACTGACAAGAGCTCTATTCCAAATGAGTAGGAGTGAGCAGGGGAGAGTACATCAAAGACTGCCAGGAAACATCCAAGAGTCACACCTTCACATTTGTGCATGCAGGGCTGCTGCAGGGGGCGAATGGAATGATGGCTTTGCCTACCACTCCTCCCTTGGAAGTGTTACACCCCTGGAAAGAAAGGACCCAGGGTCAGCTCCTCCAGCTCTGGCATTGGATTATCCCCAACCTTAGGCAAGGAACAGACAACCATATGAAATATTTCTGAGCCTGTCTCATCTCTGTACTGATGTAACTAGTTTGACCAATCATTACATGAGATCACCAGAGAAAGGAAATCAGTCTTGTGGAATCACAAACAAGTGCCAATCAAGCTAGCATCAGATAGGTGAATTAATATAGTGCTTATAACCTAGGCATGGTGCCAAGAGCCTGTACCATCTCCAGATCAGAGCTGCTCTTTATGTATGGTGCTGCTCTTGTGTAGGTAAAACAACTCATTCAGGGATTTCAGCACAACGGGACATGAGAATCTCTCAGGGAGTGCTGTGTAGTGAAGGTCCACTAGGACTATATTTAAACTCACTTGCTTTGGTAATGGTGGAGAAATAGAGGTTTCATATTCTTGCTTCTTTTTGTTGTATTTTTAGGTTATGGCTCTCAGTGTCCTGAGATATAAATATCTACTAGAAGAAATTCAGTGTAAATATGCCAATAAGAAACATATACTTATCTGTATGGATCTTCTTAGCTCTAGCAATTTAGGCTACATAGTACTTCTGGTTTAAAATATTTTTTTCCACGCTCATTTTGTTGTTTTTTTTTTTCTTTGTAGGAACGAGCATACAAGCCAGTAAGCTATGTGGATCAAATGGCCATTCACTTCTCTTTGAATGGAAACTTGATACTCAAAGATTCAGATGAAGGCCGACGGCAGAGTATCAGATTAAGCACTGCATCAGGTAGGTTTGTAATCTGAAACCACAATAATTTTCAGCTATGCATCGGTACTGCTTATTCAACATGAGGGAATCACCATGCTTCCTCACCATAGAATTGAACAGTTCTTATGTTGGCTTGCATCCTTCTTGGGAAACAAAACCAGAAAAAACAATCAGCCAGATGTTTGCCACAGTCTAGAAAAGGGTGCATGCTTTTTGAGCCATGTGAACACTAACACTGAAGCTTTCAGAGCTATTTAGTGTCTTTTAAACATCTTCCAATACCATTAGTTGGACATACATGTCTTAACTCCTTAGCCTGCTTTGAAAGTTTCAGCCGTGATTTAAAGTATTAAAGCAGAAATGTTTAGAGGCTGAGTGATCATTCAAGAAACTATCATATACTTGACCAATTCTTACACTCTTACCAGGACATTTACTTCTGGACAATGTGAGATACAAGATTTTGAAACGGTTAGACCTTTGATGTGAGCTATCGCCATTCTTAGGTTTTCAGTCAAAAAGACACCTTAATCAGAGGCTGAAAAGCTCTGTTGTTAGTAAGGAACTCTAGTTTCGAATTTTCAGCTGAGAAGGATGTACCAACCAGGGATTTTCTCATATTTCTGCTGTGAAAGGAGAAGTTGTGTCACAGAGTATCCTTTCAAGGTGATGACTGTCAGGCATGATGATAACACTGGATAAGCTCCTGAGAATAGTCATTACTTGCAGCTTCTGAGGGTCAATGCTTCTGTTGTTTTACACTTAACAAAATGCATGGTGATTTGAAGTAGGACAAAGTGCTGATTAGGATCTTCAATGCCATGAAAGCACAGATTGTTGTTGTTGGCAGTGCTTTTCATAGATTCCAAACCAGCTAGTTTCAACCAGCTTGATGCTAGCATGACTACACACTCAGGTCTGTGATTGGAACATAGACATCCATCATTCTCTAACAAGACTAGTGTATTCATTTTTATCCATATAAACAAGAACAAACCATGTTATAACTCCTGTGTGCCTTGAAAGCATTCTTCATGGTTATACATAATTGCAGACATTTTTGGAGGGCAGAAGCGTCCAGACCTGAAGGGATACCCAGAAACAAAACTACTCCGATCAGAAGTGGATTTCAGAAGTTTGATCTGAGTTGAGATCAGATTTTTTCTTTCAGTCCAGCCAGAATTGCTGCAGTTTCATTCTAGTAATAACTTTGTCTCCTTTTCTGGCTTTTAGCAAACAATGACCCTCCAAATTGGGGATTGATTACTGTGTTGTTTAATGAGATAGCATTAGAAAAGGATGCGTCTGTATATTAATACTTCAGAAGATAGAAGGATCTGCAGAATGTGGGATAATAAGTCCTATTATCCTGGGCTTACTCACTTATCCTTTCTATCATCAGAAAAGTCTCCTGTTGAGACTTCTGCAGTAACATCTGAAGAGGCAGAGATTAAAGATGAAGAAAGCACAGGAGATACTCAGGTAATTCTCCATAGTCACCTGAGAGTTGTCCATTTTATTTTCATGATTTGAAAATCCTTTATTATAAAACGGGCTTGCTGAGAAGTTTCTGTGATTGATTGATTGATTCTTTTATGCTTGAGGTGCCTCTGCTGTAGGTGAGATCCTGCACATTCTGCTGAACATCTGGGGTCTTCCTGCCATTTTTTTCGTTTGGAGAAACTATGTAGGGGGGTGACAGTTCCATACATACCAGGTCTGTCTTTATCCAGATATTATATCACGATACAGTGTAAGTTGCTGTGATCTGGAATCTTCCTGGCCATCATGTCCATTCCTGAAAGAGAAATCGGTGAAAAACAAAATGTGGAGGGGGGAAAGAGCAGGCATACTATGTGAAATAAGCAGTGGCCTGATTTAAAGGTAATTGGCTGATCAGGAAAGGAGTATGCTGTGAGAAGTTTGTTCTTATCCACAGTGTCAGACCCTGGAATCAAGTTCAGACTAGTTTCCTTGTCTAACAAGGAAATGAAAACATACGGTAGTGGGATTCTTAACACAGTCTTCTGGTCCCTGAGTCAATTTTATCAAAGACAGTCATGCTATATTATCTATATGTTTTAAAGTGACTTCAGTTCCTGGTTTTGCATAGTCCTATTTAGAATATCCTTGCTCTGATTGCTGGAAATCTCCTAATTTCGATCCTAAATATCGAATCTTCAATTATATTTTCCTTCACTAGTAGAAAACCAGCAGTCTAAGAAATGTTTCTGAAGAAGGAAAGAGAGGTCTGGTTCTTTCAGGGTGGAGTCACTGCGCTACTTTCTTGCAGGCTGCAGGAGAGGAAGAGGCAGAGGGGTCGGGAACAGCAGAAGTAGCTGAGGCAGCAGAAGCAGAAGAGCTTCGTCCCCCACGAGTGAAGGAGCAGAAGCTTGCAAACCAATTCAACTTCACTGAGAGAGCTTCAAGGACGCTCAACAACCCTATGCGGGTATGCTGCCGTTTCCTTCAGTGACTTGGAAGATCTTTCCTGTGGGAGGGCATATGGATCATCTGTGCTTGTGTCATATCCTGTGACCTCTTGTAGGTACTATTAGGAGAAAAAAAACTGGTTTACTACGGTAAAACATTCAGGGTGATGAAAACAGTGACAGAAAAATTCTTGCCTCATTGACTCTTGGACAGCCTAACAAGAAATTTTGGTGCTACTGTAAATCCTTAAACCTCTACTTGGGTATAACATCTTTAATGTCTATCTTCTCATCTGAAAAGAGCAATAGTTAGGGTGGTAGCTGAGGGCTTGGAATCCATGAATTCAATTTCCTTTTGCCACAGAGTACCTTTATGGCCTTGTGCTTCAATCCAAACCCTTACCCATGGAGCAGGGTTATAAGTGCCTCTATATTAAAAGGATAACAGTATTTACGCTTGTGTTGAGCACAGGTACAACAGTAACAGACCCATGTGAATATGTCAAATCTTTACTGCTGCTACATGGTACATCTCCCTCCCTTGCTGAGCCTGCAGCCATTCCCAGTGTGTCTTCACAGAGCCTCCTGACTGAGCAGTACTGGTGATGTTGGACCCCAGCTGAGTGCTCAGAAAGGAGCATTGAATTGGAGATACAAGTTTCTGAGAGAAAATTATCTTGTTTTCCTTGCTGCCCTGGAATTGGAGTACCTACAGCTTCCCCAGAGAGCCTGCCTTCTTGTAGCCATTACACCTAAAGTGAGATGCCTTTACATCTGATGGGCTTGGAGAGATCTAAGAGTTACTGTGTTGCTGGAGCTGCGATCTCCTAGAAGGAATACCACCTCTGCCCACTAATAGAGATGGAGGATCTCAGGAGAGTTTATCCAACAGTGAGGTGCATACTGCAAAGTCTGAGCTAAGATTCTGAATCTTTCAAAAATCCCTGCAGAGGGTATGGAATTTGTTATTTCTCTGTCCCCAGATCTGCATATTCTCTTCCCATTGATTTTACTGGGAGAGGGTTATGTGCCTCTGTGTGATTCTGCCTTTGAAAGCAGAATATAGACCTTAAATAGCAGTGAAGTACTGCTGTGTGCTGTACAGGATGTGCACTTTGTACCTCTGAGACTGCGTCATTTCAGAGGTCAGTGAAATACTACAGGCAGCTTCTTAAAAATTTCCTGACACAACAGTTTTTTGAAAAAAAATGCTGTTCCATGAAATGCAGGTTTCACAGAAACATATGCATTTATTTCAGAATGTTGATGTAAGAGTGATAAAAGTATTATTTCCCTAACAACAAATGAATTGTTTATAGGTTATCATTCTGTTCAATGCTTTTGTTTTGACTGCTGTACCCAAGTGGGTTTTTAATATATAGGTCAAAGCTTTTCAAATTTGGTAGGATAACATAACTAATACCATAACCAGTAGCAGCTCGTTTTAAATGGTAGAGGTGAAACAAACCATTTCAACTCCTTCAAAATGAAATATTGAATAAAATATTTTAAGTATGTTGGAAAAAAATCAGAAGGTCTTGTGAACCTTCTTTTGGTCAACAGGAAAATCTATTTGTAGCTGCATGATCACCGATAATGTTTGTGCAGTGCTCTGGGAGTCATTTGGATGTTGAATTAGCCTTCGGTCAATATTATTCTAACTACCTGCTATGAGAAGGCTGTTTCCACAGCTGGACTATGTTACTGCAAAGAGTTTCAATGCAAAGATGACACTTCTTTATGCTTTTTCTTTATTCAGGAAAGAGCATGTCAATCGGAGCCTACACCTTGTAAAAATTTCTCAGCCACTGCTAACCAGGTAAATAATTTTTACTCTTAAAGGTTTTTTAGAATATATTTAGGAAACTGAGTTATGAGAAAGGAAAAACCAAATTGCCATGTTAGCGTTCCTTGCAGTGGAATGAATTCCCATACTGTGGCTTTGATCTCTGGTTTAAATCTGAGAGCAACTAGCATGGCCCTCTTTTCTGCCTTAATGGTGAACTTTCTAATGGTTTATATTTCTAATGGTTTATATTTCTAATGCCAAGTGTCTCTGTTTAGCTGCTTTTAACTGATCTACCGCTTGCCAGCCACCCTGGCTAGTCTGCTTTAGAGAGTCATAAACGAGTGGAAATGACAAAACCACAGTGTGAGAATGGTTCTGGACTCAGCAAGAGGTGGGCTGCCGCTGAGTTCTGTAGGAACAGGGACAAAACTGCACCTGCCTTTTGCAGGCACTGTCTCCTCCAGGAACCCAGCTGTCTTTAAGCAGGGACTGTCCTGTCGCTGAAGATCTTTCATCACCGTGTCATGGGTGAGCTGGTTATTTAGGAGGAGCTGTGATCCAGCATTCGATACGTGGTCAGCTGCAGGACACTGCCGTCAGCTGATCCCATCAAAGGCAGGGTCTCAAAATGCAGGAACAAAATAATGAAAAAGCACTTAGGACATGTCTGCATGTTAGCTCCTCTTTGAGCACTGTGTTCAGAGAGTGGAGACCTCTGAGGATTTTGTATAGCTGGGAATTTGCAAGGGTTCATAGAGGTTTTGGGTGTGTTCTTAAGAATTTGGTATATTGTCTTTTTCACTTTGTCTAAGTTTAGTTGTATGCAAAAGCAGATTTCTAAAGCCTGAAGCTGAGCCCATAGGCTTCATAAGGAATGGGGAAGGCCCACTTTAAGCCTGTTGCAACAGATTTATCTCTGTTTTATGTAGTGGGAATGTGCCTGTTTATTCATGATGAAGAACAGTTCCACAATTGTTACACAGTATTTCATCTCTTAAAAATGCAAAAAAAATTATTTTGCATGACATTTTACACATCAAAATACTCTAGCTTTCATTGGAAAGGGAATCCATCCAATTCTGCTGATTAATTCTCACAAGTATTTACAAAACATATTTGTGTTTGTCATTGATGCAAATATTGTTTCAAACTAGTCTCCCTAACTGGTATTGAAAATAGTGTTTCATTACTAGCGTACCACAGGAACACCCAGAAGAAGGTATCAGGTAATGACAGCAACTTAAAAAATGCTGTTAAAGAAAAGTGATAGGAAGGGGAGCAAAGGTGTCTCTGTCAAGCTGAAAACTGTAACCCAGTCTATTCCTGAACTTGAAATCACAGAGTAATTGATCTTCCTGAGATCTTCCTCCCTCCAGCTGGATTTGCCTTTCATTTTTTCTGACAGTGACATGACCTGAGAGTTAGAGAGAGAACAGAGCTATTTAAGATAATCAGGCTGCTGCTAAAATTTTGCATAAGGTGTTTGAAAACTAAGAGGAAAAATTTTCCCTTGTTTTCTTTTTATTCTGTTGAAAATTTAAGTGGTTATAAAAAATATTTTAATGTAAGCTCTTTTTTTCCTCAACTCTCTGTCTTTCTTTTTCTTCCTTATGCTCATAATTTCCAAAGTTTTCTGTTCTGCTCCTTCTCTTACTCTTCTCATCACATGTCTTTCATCCTTGCCCTTATATTTGGAACAGCTTTCCACCTCATTTCCACCTGCAATTTTATAACACAGTGGAGTTTTTTTTCTACCTTTCTTTAGTCCAATGTTCTACTCCGTATTTTGTGTTTGAATCATATACCTTTTCCTAAGCTAATGCGTCACAATTGGGTTGTCTTTTGTTTTGTTCTGAAAGCAATGTACCTGCTTCAAATACAGTAGTAGCACTCTAATACTAATGAATAATTCTTAAGTGAAAAAATTACTTTTGGTTCTACTCAAGTAAGACATTCCTGGCATGTGGCATAGCAGAAATTGTAAAACTGTTCTCAGTTTCCGTTTGATCATGTGCTGCAGAGTTGGAGTCCGAGATTTAAATTGTGTTAAGCAGCTACAAAGGAATTTTCCAACACCACATAAGAAATGTCATAAAGCAGATATTTAATGCATGTTTCCTATTAAACACTGGTAAATTAGCCAAACAGGAAGTCCTACAAACAACATACAGAGTCAAAGCACCAGGGGAAAGAAATTGTTAAGAATGCACTAATGTGTTCTTAAAAAGTAAGACATGCCCCACCAAGCTTTAAAAATCCTGGGCTTTAATCCTGCACTTTTTGTGTAACAAGCCAGCTGTCTTCAGCTAATTCTGGTGGCAGTGACGACTATCATATTTTTGTAATGGTGTAGATGGCTGTTTTCTGGAGTATAATCATGTCCTGATAAATCCTGCCTCTGTCTGTCTCTTAGTGGGAGATCTATGATGCCTATGAGGAGGAGCTTCAGAAAATGGAAAGGTCAAAAGAGAAAGAAAAACCAAAAGCTCACGTAGCAAAAAGAGAAGAGGAGAAAAAGAAGGGAAGAAAGTTAACCTCTTTGGAGTCACAGGTATGTTCCATAGTGCTGGAAGAGACCTCCTCAGAGTGGTGGTGGATGCATCTGTAATGGAAGTCAGCAGAAATGTAGCAAGTCATGCTGACTGTGTAGCTGATCGTCTCAGTTGGCAAGTAACAACCCTAAGAAATGCAAAAATTAGTTTTTGCTAGGAACTGTACTTCCAAAACAGAGTTTCCATTTTGCTGTACTTTTTATGGGGATACAAACCAGTGTGGAGCCATAAACTTGTCTTCAACCTGATTTCCAAGGAGATATATGGGATTTTTTTGGGTGCATTATTGCGTTTGTGTCTCATTTTTGATTAGTATGTGAGGGATAAAGGAATGAAATAAGTAGAAACACTGTGTGACTTTTCGAAGAATTCTAAGTGATGCAGAGGTTTTAGGTACAATCTTCCAATCTGAAAGGCAAAGAAATTTAGGATTCTTTCAAAATGTTACTAAAGCACTGTAGTGAAACACATTTCACTATTTTTTATTATTTTAATGATAAT
>NW_010510193.1:0-334 GCF_000687285.1 Phaethon lepturus
AAATGCATACAATGCATGAAAGCTGGTAATCTTGAGAACTTCATTGGACAAGATGAAACTTTCTTTTCCTCCCTAGTCATTGTTTTTAAACATAAAAGGTCAGTTTTGGAACTGCATTATTTCCTTTACCTTTCTGTTTTCTATTGTTGCATTTTAGAACTAGAAAACAGTAAGAAAGAAACCCTCCCACCTGCAGCATTTCAGTATTTTGGGGGTGTCTTGGTTGCTTTTCCCTCACCGATGGGCCGAATCACGAGAGGACAGGACAGGGATTTGCCTCCTGCCGAAGGGGGATGTGGAGACAGGGCTATCGTGGCTCTTCACGCGCTGAGCA
>NW_010510193.1:459-766 GCF_000687285.1 Phaethon lepturus
CTGAGCTGCGGTGCCCAGAGCAAGGCGCTTAGCAGCACGCAGCCTTTTCCTCATTAGGTTTCAGTGTTAACAGGGCTCACCCAGGCCACTTTTTTGCTCCGCTTCGGGCCTCGTGCAGCATCACTGCAAGCACCCAGCGCAGGCTCTGGGGCTGGAGTGCTCATTTGTTCCTCGTTTTGAAAGGCGTCGCGCGGCTCCCAGCAGCTCCTGAGCTGTGTTTCGGCGTGCTGCCCGGCCGCCCCGGTGCCGCCCGCAGCAGAAGGAGGAAGAAACCACAAGCGTTTTCATCCTGGAGCCAACCAGGAGC
>NW_010510193.1:838-1156 GCF_000687285.1 Phaethon lepturus
GGGAGGCCTGTGGAGATGCGGTAGGTCGGCTGGGGGGTTTTGGCCGGATAAACTTTCACTTTCATCCAACATCTCCCCATCCCTTTGCCTTCCCTGCACGAAGCAGCCCGGGGAGGAAAGCAGTTTCCACCCCGCCACGTGTCCCGTCTCCCCGGCCGGGCCGGCCCCGCGCTGGGACAGCCGGGAGGGCACCGGGGGCTTAGAAAAAGGAGAAAACGGAAGGATTGGGAATAGCTTGATTAGAAACAGTTTTCTCCTTTAACGCTCTGCGATTACTTTGCGGTCGGTAGAATTATTAGTAGTATTAATCCCTGAATT
>NW_010510194.1:0-1899 GCF_000687285.1 Phaethon lepturus
GAAAGGGGACGCACCACCGAGCCGGGCCACCGTGTCCCCACCGGAGCCACCACCACGTCCCCCCGGCCCCACCCCGGCCGTGCCAAACCTCTTCTGGGGTCGGTGTCGACTTTTTATCATTTTTCTTTTTCTTTTTTATTTTTTTCTCTTTTTTTTTTTTTTTTACATAAAAAGTTTCGTAAAAATTGGATAAAGTAAAATGATTTAAGCAGTAAAATCAATCTTATCAACATAGCGCGAGGCCTGCCAGAAATCCGGGGGCAGCCCCGCTCCGCAATATTTACATGAGAACAGATTAAACCTTGCAGAACCAAAAATAAAACCAATGAAACAACGGGAAAAAAAAAATAACCCCGAAACTATCCTTACAAAGTGTTCCCGTGGTGTCGGCAAGTCTTGGGCTAAAAGCAAAAAAAAAAAAAAAAAAAAGAAAAATTATCAATATATTCACATATACGTTAAAATATAATACAGAGCTTGGTGACGCACGGGGTGCGTGCGTCCGACAGCACCGCCGGGGCAGGGCAGCCGGCAAAGCCCGGCTTAGCAAAGCCCGGCTTTTCCTCCGCGTGGCCCCGGCAGCACAAACCGCCTCACGCCGTAGGGAACGAAGTTTATTTTCCTTTTTTTTTTTAAAAAAAAAAAAAAAACAAACATGAATTCACAGGTCGGTGGTTTAAAACGGCGAAAATCCTGTCGAAATTGCGCATCCCGAGGTTTGGCTGCGTCCGGCGGCGCCGGGGGGTGCTGGAGGTGGGGGTTACTCCAGGTCCGTGTCCTCTTTGGGTTTGTAGATGGCCCCGAATTTCTGCATGTATTTTTTGATGTATTCCTTCGTCTTGTGCTTCACGTTCTCGTTGCACTCCAGGTCCTCCGGGTTCTTGCAGTATTTCAGCTCCTTGTTCATGACGCCGTGAGTCAGCTGCGGGGGACAGGAGGGGCCGGGAATACCCACCGTTATTCCCAGTATTCCCAGTAACCCAAGTCTTGAGGATTCCCCGAGCGGTTTTGTTAGTATTCCCCAAGTATTTGCTATTATTCACCAAATATTCCCCTTAGATTTGTTATTACTGCCCAAATATTTGTTATTATGGCCCAAATATTTGTTATTATGGCCCAAACATTTGTTATGATTGCCCAAATATTTGCTATTACTCCCCAAATATTCCCCAAGCAATTCTGCTTTATTCCCCAAATGATTTTCCTATTATTCCCCAAATATTGGCTAATATTCCCCAAACATTTTCTATTATCCCCCAAGTATTTCCTATTACTCCCCAGATATTGGCTAATATTCCACTAATATTTACTCTTATTCCCCAAATGTTGGCCATTATTCTCCAAATATTTCCTCTTATTCCATAAGTATTGGCTAATATTCCCCAATATTGGCTATTATTCGCCCGGTATTTCCTCTTATTCCCAAATATCAGCTAGTATTCCCAAATATTGGCTAGTATTCCCAGATACTGGCTAGTATTCCTAAATATTGGCTATTCTTCCCCAAATATTGGCTATTCTTCCCCAAATACTGGCCATTATTCTCCAAATATTTCCTCTTACTCCACAATACTGGCTATTATTCCCAAATATTGGCTAATATTCCCGAATATTGGCTATTATTCCCCCAGTATTTCCTCTTATTCCTCAAATATTGGCTAGTATTCCTAAATATTGCCTATTCTTCCCCAAATACTGGCCATTATTCTCCAAATTTTTCCTCTCATTCCCCAAGTATTGGCTAATATTCCCCAAATATTGGCTAATATTCCCAAATATTGGCTATTCTTCCCCAAATATTTCCTCTTATTCCCCAACTATTGGCTGTATTCCCAAATATTGGCTAATATTCCCCAAATATTGGCTAGTATTCCCCAAATACCGGCTAATATTCCCCAA
>NW_010510195.1:0-5519 GCF_000687285.1 Phaethon lepturus
ACTGCAGCGTTCCCCTCCCGGAGCTGAAAGCAAGCCGCGTTCTGCGCCGCGTGCCCGTGAAGTCCTGCGGCGTAAGCGGAGAAAAAGGAGACTGAAGTCACCGTTGGCTTGGGACACGTCGACCCCAGCTCAGGAAGGCTGGGATGCTGAAGATGGTGCTGAGGCAAAGGGTTCAGCTCAGAACATGACTTCATCGCCCTGGCTCACGGGCAGGTCAAAGAATCCTAGAATGCTAGAATCACCCAATCCTGGGATCACCCAATCCTGGAATTGCAGAATCCTGGAATCACCCAATCCTGGGATCACCCAATCCTGGAATTGCAGAATCCTGGAATCACCCAATCCTGGGATCACCCAATCCTGGAACTGCAGAACCCTGGGACTGCAGAATCCTGGGATCACCCAATCCTGGAATCACAGAAGGAAAAGACCTCGAAGATCAACAAGTCCAACCGTCAACCCAACCCCACCAAGCCCCCTAAACCATGTCCCGAAGCGCCACGTCCACACGTTTTTTGAACACCTCCAGAGATGGTGACTCCACCACCGCCCTGGGCAGCCTGTGCCAATGCCTGACCACTCTCTCCGTAAAGAAACTTTTCTAGCGTTTATAGCTGAAACCTCTTGCTGGCACTATGGCAGAGTGAAGGAAATCCCGTTGTCTGGATGTCAGCGTGGCTGGGAACCATGGCCCTGCCCAGTGTTCTCCATCCAGCTCTCTGCTGCTGTTGTTGGGGTGAGGGGCAGGACTACTGGCAAACACAAAAGACAAAGATGCTAAATAAAATAAGAAAGGGAGTTGTGAACAGTCTACTAACCTAAGAGTTACTGCAGTACCCAAGCTCTAAATACTGCAAGCGTGGTCTCCGAGCATCCTGCCTCGAGTGAAGTTTCGAACCGCTTCTAACTGAAGAGGTTTACAGTTCAACAAAAAAGCGACTCAGGCCAAAATAACCAGCAGAAAGCATTCCCGCAGCGAGGTCTGCAGCTGGGGCCAGCGCCACGACCGGCTCCAGCATCCCGGGGCGGAGCCCTCCGCTCTGTTTCCTAAGCATCTCCAGATGCACGTCTCTCTGCTTTCTGTTTTGCTTTTCCTTTCCACAGTGTTGGAAGACGTTATGCACCGAGCAGGTGGCTGCGCAGGAGGAATTGCCAGGGCATGGCAGCTGGGGCAGCCGTGGCTTCCTGGTGCGCGGGCACCAGCAAAGCAATCGGGGATGTATGGATATGGGTATGGGTATGGGTATGGATGTGGATATGGAATATGGAGATGGATGTGGATGTGGATGTGGATATGGACGTGGGTATGGATATGGACATGGACGTGGACGTGGATGTGGATATGGATGTGGATGTGGATGTGGCTGTGGATATGGCTGTGGATGTGGACGTGGATGTGGATATGGATATGGATATGGATGTGGATGTGGATGTGGATGTGGATGTGGATGTGGATATGGACGTGGGTATGGATGTGGATATGGATGTGGATGTGGATGCGGATGTGGATATGGATGTGGATATGGATATGGCTGTGGATGTGGATGTGGATGTGGATATGGATATGGATGATATGGATGTGGATGTGGATGTGGATGTGGATATGGACGTGGATATGGATATGGATGTGGATATTGATATACACATCTGAGTGTATTATACTACTGCAACAACAATTATTGCCCATAGACATATACCTCATCTCATCAATAATAATTGCACAGGGAGGGGCGGCACTGGTCTCCGCTGCGTTACGGAGGACGAGCCCGTGCAGGGATGGGGAGCCACGTCCCCCAGCAGCAGCCCCGGTCCCACGCCGGGCAGGGAGCAGCCTTCCTGCTACACCTCCCGCAGCGAGAAACTTCCCTCGCATGAGCTGCATCAACGTTAAAATATTCCATGCAGACAGTTCAAGCCTCTCTCAACGGTAGCACATACTGTTACATCAAACGACACAGCACACGCTGTTGTTCCTGCGTACCACCCGTGCTGAAGGGTTTAATGCTACACGGGTTAAACACAAAAGCTTCAGTCGTTATCAGTCAAAGGTCTCGGGTGACACTGGCAGGGAAACATACGCCGCCGCTTCTGTTTTGCCAGGTTTTTTTGATTGCTTTTTTTTGGAGAGGAGAGCATTGAACAAGTCCTTCACTAATTCGAAGAACGAGAAGATGTGATTAAGAAATGGTTTTATCATTTAAAAAAACTCTAATGCGTCTGGCAAGGAGCAAGAAACAGCCGCGTGCTGGTGCTCCGCGCGTGCCTGCCGGCCCACAGCGTTGGTCTTCCAACAGAGCACCAGGAACGTGGCTCCTGGTGGGGAACCCCCCTTTGGTGGTGCCAGGCATCCTTGTGCACCCCTGCATCATGGCTGCGCACGTCTTTGCACCTCGTTTCCCCTCTGACACAGGCATGACGTGTGTTATTTAACTTGATAAATTGCAGGACACGTATTTCATCTAAATTATACATGAAGTTGCCATTAGCCTGCTGAAATTTCTAAGCCTACAATCAGACCCCGATACGGGGAGCAGGGGCACGGATCTACTTAGCGTAAGGAAACAAATGGGTCCTTCCCACCAGGACCTGCACGATCCAATGATTTCTCTGGGAGCTGGATGCACGAACGGTATCAGAAAGCTCCAGTTTGTTTCTGAGCCCACAGCCCTATTAATAATCTTGACTTGGGAAATTCTTGCAAGTAAATGAGCCATCTGCAAACAGGATTCAATGTACACCCTTGTGTGCTTCCATGAAACTTTGTTTATTTTGTATTTTTCCATTGCTGGCTCTACATGTTGAATGAGGTTAAGCGAGCGCAAGTCTCCTCCCTCGCCATTAGAGGCACATGGATAAAACAGGACGGAAGCTCGTGACCCATGCAGAGGTGCTTTCAGAGGTCCCTGGCGATGGGCACTGCCCTTTTCTCGCAGAACTGCCCTTTTGGAAGGTGCGGGGCTGGTTTTCATCATCCCGGTCCACGCAGTTGAGCGTGTGTCAGTCTTCCTCCCGTTTCGGACAGTCCCAGAAACGCGGATTTGTGCACTGACAGCCATTTCCAGGGCATCTTTACGTCAATACCAGGGGCAAATGGAACACACAAAAAGACCTTGCACGTTCCCTGCTATGGACCAAATCCTGAATTGCTGTTTGACCCTGCCAAAACTCTTGCTGAAGCCACTAGGCTCGACCCCCACGAAAATCATTGGTTTGCATGGGTTCTCCCTGAGAAGTTACACCGGTGAGCCAGCGCTCCGAGGCCGGTCCCGGGGTGTCTCGGTGAAGCAGGGCTCCCCTCCGCCCACGGACGGGCACCCCCACCAGCCACCTCCGTCCCGCGGCGCTGGAAGCTGCCTCGGTGCAGCAAAGCCAGGCAGCCTCGTGCTGGTCGCTCCCCACCAGCTACCTCCCAGCCCTCACACCCACCACAAAAAGCTATTTACGGCTGCACCCGAGACCATCTGCCCACCCAAGCCACCGGTCTGCACAATATTGACAAACGAAATGATATAGTTTCGTGTTATTCTGAATGACTTTTACAGCTTTCTCAGGGTTTATCCCATGAAACACCCAATGTGATTACATTATTTAGGCTACTACCCAGCTGGTTAGATTCAATTGACTAAATTAATTACTAAGATCAGTTTTACAACAGATTAGGGTAATTTATTGGGCAGTTTGTTGTTTTCCTAATAGTCTCACCCGATTGATGGAGAGGGATGGCTATAAATAGTTTTTTATGGCTGAGTAAGAGCAAATGTAAACTTAATCGGGTGTTCTGCTCCGGATTAAGTAAACCCCATGTAACTTGGGCAATACGAAGGTATAATTATTTGTAATGCTGGGAAAATTTTAAGCGACTAAGGGGGAAAAGCCGAGAGACACACGTTCGTGTAAAGCAGCTGGCTGGGGCAGCGGCACCACTCCCCCTCCGCTGGGCTTTGGGGAGAGGTGGGTGCAGGTAACGGCTGGACCTCAGCATCCACACCAGAGAACTTTGCATTTCTTCTTTACTTCCCATGTGTGGGTAAACTGGCATCTTTGGAGACGCAGTCTCTAAACCCAATACCTTTTGAGCAAAAATGTATTTTCAGTGACAAATAAACAGTGGACAATTAAGAAATAATGACCCAAACTTAATTAAGAAGTTCAAAGAAAGAGAAAATAGGTCTGCAATAACGAGTTCAGAAATTACATCTACCATAAAGGTACCACCTGTGATGGGTGTGTGGCAAAGGATGCTAATTCGATTGTGCCGATTTCTTTTAATGCAAAGAGTGAATTGTTTTCAGACTGCTGATGATTAATGTGGTTATTGATTAGCTGATCAATAAGGCCGTGGTGTCTAATTATTGATAATCCTTCTCTAAATGAAAGATCGAGTATAAGGAGTGCAAGTTACAGAGCTCAAAATATAAAGTGATTCAGTGTGAAGCCTGGTAACTGAAAGTCAAACTAATCCCATAAATTAAATCATGGCAATCCATAACGTTTACCTGATAAATCCTTTTGAAAGCTTTATTTAACTTTCAGCTCGTTGAGAAAGCTTTGCGCGCACCCAGAGAGCGCCCTGTTTTGTGGGGAAAGTCGGGGTTTGGGGGTGCCTTTTAGTAATACAAAAGTATGATTTAACATAATTGTGTATAACAATGACACCGGTTCAGAACGTCCAATCCCACAGCTCTTTTGCTACACCTGAATATGCTCTGGAAATGTAAAGGAACTGGTATCAGTCACGTATATCCCCTACGCGCCAGCTGGTTTTCCAGACTCTCCCTCCAAGTCCTTTCGCTGGAATCCAGTTATCTTGTAAGCAGGGTGGGGGAAAAGCAGCGTGTGCCTTCCCCGGGCTCCGGACGGCCCCTGCCAGACGTTTTAGGTGCTTGGAGGAAACAGAAATAAAACCTGGAAGAGGTGATCGCATAGTCTGGTAAGGAAACTCGTAGCTAACCCACCCCAACAGCATCCTCTGTGGCCGTAATGTTCAGTGATCTCATCAGACTCATTTTAAGTAAACGCCTCTAATCGGATAATCCGAAAAATGTTCCGTTCCCCAGTCTCTGCAAATGGCCGGGATTAGGGCGGCCACATCGCTGGGCGGTTTACACAGGAGTGTGAATCCTCCACCACGTCAGCGCAGCGGTGGCGGGCGATGACTTTGCATGGCTGGAAAACCCCGAGCACGCGTCCCCTGCTCCGGGACGGGGCTGTGCCGGCGGGTCACGGGTTTTTGTTTTGCCGCTTGTCACGTTCCCCTGCTCGAACAAGGTTCAATTTGCTGTTTGTTCCCAATCTGATGTTACGGTTTTGCCAAAATTGCATTTAAGCAGCTTAAATAAAAGAAGGCTTCGGCCGGCTGAAAGGCAGAGCGGAGGATTCAGGAGCTCTCGGCGGCGGCTCCCCCAGGCCGCTGAACAGACACGTGCAAACCGTCGTGGCACCTGGAGCGTGTCGCGGTGCGACGTTACGAAATCTGCACGTCAGCCAAATCACACCGACAGCAACAAACGTCCCCCTTA
>NW_010510196.1:0-1372 GCF_000687285.1 Phaethon lepturus
AGACACTGGCCCCTTTGCGGTGCAGGGGTGTGTTTTTGTCTGCTGAGATGAACTGATCCCAGCGTCGTGCTGAGTGTACCCAGACAAAGCTGGGAGAGGGGTTATTAGCCGGCCGGCGGCACTGCCATTGTCCCCACTATCTTTTCTTCCTTTCAGCCTCCCTCCCCGTGGCCCAGGTCTCAAAGACTGTGTGTCAAGAGATTAGTGACCTGCACCAAGGGCCGTCGCTTGCTTTGTGCCGGCAGCCTGGCGTCAGGGCCGCTATTTACTTGTTATTTGGTGCTGCCTCCGTTGAGGTACCCATGGACAACATGCCTGGAGAGCAATCTGCCGGCGCCGCACCGCGCACGCGGGCGAGGAGCTGGGGGAGGAGGTACTTCAGGGTGGCAGGTTTTGGCGTGCTGGCTGCCGGCCCGTACCAAGCCCCCCAAGCCCCCCGGGGCGGCTGGCGCAAGAACCCAGCACCTACAGAGAAGCGAGGAAAAAGCTGGGCAGCGAGAAAATGAAACAGCGCAGAGGTGCCCGGTCACCTCACCGGGCACGGTGCTGCAGCCGAGGCCGTGAGGGGGCATTGTCCTGCAGCAGTTTGAAGTTGCAGACTTGTTTTAAAAATTAAAAGATGGTGAGAGTCTGTCCTGACTCCAGAGCCCTGATCTTCTCTTCTGTGTCTCTGGCAGAGAGAGGCTCAGTGGAGCAGTGGTTTTTTGAGGAAATGTGAGTTAAAATGATGAGACTTGGCCTTTCCATGCCGGGTATTTGTCAAATTCGTGCGTGATGGAACGCCCACAAAACGGACAGGTGCAGTAAGAAAGCACATTCCTGCCCATGATTTATTCTGCCTGTTTTTATTTTCTCAGCAGCGAAATGCGCTTTCCTGTAAACACGAGACGGTGATTTTCTGCAGTCCTAAAAGTCAAACCTAGACCAAAACCACAGCTCACGTGACGTGGGAACAGCTTTAGATGTGATTTCAAACACACTCCCCAGGTCCTGTCTGAGCAGACAGGCCGAGCTGCGAGCCCTGATCAGCTCTGCGCACCCAGGGGCGTTTCGCCGCCCCCTCCTCTGGGGCTGGAACTTCTGCCAAACTCCTGACCCCAAACAGAAAGAAAGGGATTTCTGGAAGCAAAGGGCCCCTGCCCCACTGAGGGGATGGGGCCGGGTGGCCCCCGTGGGGCTGGGGGCTGCCCTGCGCCCCTTCCAGGTGCAACCGGGGTGGGGGTGGGGGGTTGCACCCACCAGGCACAGTTTAAAAATAAAAGGAAGGAGGGAGAGAACCCGGGGGCCCGGACCCAGCCCGGGACCCCCCTGCCCTCGGGTTCTCCTTTGGGGTTTTGCTGCCCAGGCACAGGCAGGCTGCCCGCTCGGTGGG
>NW_010510197.1:0-12707 GCF_000687285.1 Phaethon lepturus
AGCTCTATCCTGGCTGAAACCAGGATACCACTGCAACACAAACTCCTAATGTCCCTAAATAAAAACAAAAACACACCTACCACACTACATTTGGCTTATTTTAAATATGCTCTCCCCAAAATCATCTCTCCCCTGGTCAGCCACCAGTGGTTCTTACATTGCATAGTAGCTATGACCCCTACATTTGATGTGGCACGATCAAAGGAGCCCTGTCCAGACTTGGAAAAACATTTCCACTGAGAATGGACATACTGCCTGTCAAAAGGTTATTCCCACTGCATACAGGGAGCAGCTCATATTACTCCAGTGTAACATGAAAGTGCAAAATCTAGCTGTAGTAATCCACATGTGTTTTTCTTTCCAAAAAGGGCATATGGGAGACACTGACTGGACCAGAACATCTGTATTATTATTTGAAGGGAGGGGATGGATGAGCAAGGGAAAGCTTCCTTAACCAATCCAGCTATAGGAATCAGCCTCCTAAAAAAATACTTTAAAAATTCTGCCTCTTACAATAGCAATTACTTCTCTTCAGTTGCTTTCCTCCCCTTTAGTTAAAAATTTATATATACAAATATACATCTACATGTAGATAATTGCCCACATATACATAATCAGACTTTACACTCTGCAGAAGACAAAATAACTTTGGAGGCATAAATCTTAATGTCAGTGGCAGGAAGGCTTTGGTGAACCATTACCATAAATCTGACAAACGCTAATTTGATGGGTGGCTGTATCTGTCTGCTGCAAGACCAGTCTAGACAGTCTATTGAGAAAGCCTAAAACACAACTGTTTGTTCCCTGTAACACCATCTGGATATGGCAATAAGAGCTGACCCAATGTCATTCACATATGGATCAAAGCACATGCTAATGCCATCATGAAGTCATACACATAAAAAAATTCAATCTGAGAACTCTATGCAATTTTCCTAAGTCCTCAGTCAAGAAATCTCAGACTTGGCACAACTCAAGCTAAGTGCATGGAAGAGGGGGAGAGGGTGGAAAAAAGAAGAGAATATTTAATGAGCTTAGGCTTCCCGAGGAATGTTAGGCCACCCATTGTATTGGAAAAAAGGCTCATGTCACACTTCAGTCATGGCATCCATCAGGGTCCCCCTTTACAAAAATTGATCTGGAAGTTTTTGCAATTACCTGTTTCAAACAGAAAGAGTGCCCAGAAATATGAGAAGGTTTCCAAGGTGTAAATCTTGCATTTTCTTATTTAAGACCAAGCTAGCAGAATTTGCAGTATTGCAGACAATACTGAAAACCCCTCTCATTAAACTGCACCGTGGCACTAGATCAAAGCACCAAGGGCCCCCTATTGAACTTCCCTAAATATTACAAACAGAAGAGCAAGTCTGGTTATGCAGAAACTAAAAGTAAAGCTGATTTGTTTTCAGCCTCCAAAAAACCAAAACATGGCTTCCCATGATACAGCTTAAAAATTTACAAAAAAGTACTATATAGCTATACTGCAAACTTTAAATTGACAAAGCTTCATCCACTCCAAAAATAAATAAATCAAAGATTACTGTGGTTTTTCTCTGCATAGCTCACTTCCAACAATTTCTGGGGTACTTTTTAAAAGATCTCTTGAAGGGCAGTAGTTTAATTTTTAATTTAATGTAATGCATTATGTAATAAATTCAACAACCTGCACAAGACATTTAGTTTTATAATAAAATCCACCATTATGATTTTCTGTGAAGTATCCACTAATACTAAGCTTCCAGCAATTATACTGTTCCCAGCCTTTTGACCACTGAGACTGTATCTCCCATTTAACTTTGTTTTCTTCTTATGATTCAATTTGTAAGAGTTTATGGAAAGTAGTCTTTAGTCTTTCTGAAAAAATATTAAGCCAGTTTGCTGATACTGAAGATGTATCAAGACAGAAAGCAAAGGCAGGTTTTAACAACCATTTTGATACAAGCTCCATCTTTAAAAATTGACACCCTATCATTTAAGTATTTTTCTCTAATCTTTTCAAAGCAATCTAACTACTCATATGGAAGTATTTCTTACAGAAAATATTTGGGCAAGACCACAATCCCAGCTCCTTAAATACTTTTCTTTGTAAATTCAAAAATGACAAGTGACAAAATTTATTTCTGCCATCATGAGCAGTTCAATGCAAGTTAAATAACTATTAAAACTGCATTTTAAACTTTTATAGTCTGATGTTAGTAATTTCCATATTCACAAAAACCAGAACTAGCATTTTAACAAGAATAGCCTGTCATAAAATACTGCATCTCTAATATATTTCTTAAAATTACTGTAGAAATATAAACTCCTTAGTTCCTTTACAGAACCCACAAAAATCCTGTAAATCTACACACACACACACACACACAATAAATCACTGGAACTAAATTTCCAAACACAAGTAATTGTGACCTCATCGCAGTCTACAACTTCCTCAAGGGGGGGCAGTGGAGAGGGAGGTGCTGATCTCCTCCCTCTGGTGACCAGTGATAGGACACGGGGAAACGGAATGAAGCTGCATTAGGGGAAGTTCAGATTGGACATCAGGAAAAGGTTCTTCACTGAGAGAGGATGGTCGGGCTCCCCAGGGAAGTAGTCACAGCACCAAGCCTGTCAGAGTTCAAGGAGCATCTGGATGATGCTCTTAGTCATATGGTTTAGTTTTAGGTAGCCCTTCGAGGAGCAGGGAGTTGGACTCGATAGGTCCCTTCCAACTTGAGATATTCTATGATTCTAATAAAACTCTCAGTCTATCTTGAAAAAAATATATGCTTGTAAGAATACAGATCTAAGTTCTTTACAAGGCTTTTAATAAAAACTTCAGAAGAGAAACAAGTTCAGACTGTTAGAGATATGAAATATTCTGAGGAACTTTCTGCTAACATGCCATCAGAAAGGGCCAATTCTAATAACTTTTTTAGTGATATAGATTAAGTACAATTTCATCTTTTTTGAGAGGATTAATATTCCAGCCAAAAAAAAAAAGGAGAAAAAAGAGAGAAACAGAAAAAACTTATTTTTGCAATCATATAACTCTTTAGGAAAAAAAAGTGATCAAGTAGTCTTTCCATTCAAAGTGTGTTCATGGATAAACAGAAAAACATCTCCACGAAGATTTCCAGTACTAGAAAAGCCACAAGGGACTGGCCCTGACTTAAGACTCAAAAGACTGATAAACTATGAGTCATCAAGTTTTCAGACTATAGAGATGTTTCAATATGAGGAAGCGGGAGATTTACAGGAATGAACTGTGCATCACGAACCAACAGTTGTTTCTGCAGAAAGCAAGTAATTCCCCTAGAGGAAAAAAAGTTAGGAATGTACATATTGCAGTGACTTTTCATTGCATTTAAAATAGCATTAAGTGGCATTAGGCTCCTATGTCTGAATCACATACAAAACAGATAACCAAAGAATACATATGCACTTAGTATCTATTTATAAATAAAAACCTATAACATCCTGTCCTCCCAAAATTTTGACATGAATAATCGTCTTTAGAGACCTAACCTAATTCTAGATGGAACAATATTTAACCTAACTATTAAAATGTTTCAGCAGCAGACATTTAGTGAAGAGCATGTTACACAGGATTTAAAATTTCTGATAACGTCCCTTCAAGCACTGCAACAGGACAGCACTGCCATCTACTGTTCACTGCCGCAAGCAGAAGCCTTTCACAATCAGACCTGGCTTAAAAACACCATCTCTCTTCACCACCACACAAGACAGAGCAGAATCAGAGACTGAACCTTGAGAAGCCAGTCTCAGGAAAGGCACACGCATCAGTAAACTCCTCTAGTAATTCTATAATTCTGCATAATATAAAAGGGAAACGTGGTTGGGTTTTTTGGGTTTTTTTATTTAAATGTCTATGAAGCACAGAATTGCAGCGCAGAGCTGCAGCTGCTCACCAGAGCAGCACATGGCACGCTAGGTCACTGAACAGCTGTGCCAGTGCCCTTTTCTAATTTCCCACCAACGCAGCTGTGCAACCCACCTCCCTGTCCCTCCATGAACACAGACACAGTCCCTTTTCCATTTTTCAGTCCTTTTCAGAGTACAGACATAAATAAATCTGTTTGTATCTTGAAAAACTACCAAAGCTACCCAAATTATGTACCCAGTGCTGTAAGCACAACAATCATTAATTTTTCAAAATTTTAACATAGCAAATTTTTTTCTACCAAATGCCATAGACTCAAATCATACCTCCATTTGAAATAAAGCTTCCAGATAGACCACATGCTAGCTAATAAAAAGATACTGCATTCAGCTGCTTAAAAGAGCTGCCAGGAAGTTATTGACATGCCTAATTAATTTCAATCACAACCTTGATATGATAAAGAAGTGAGTGAAAAACAAGCACAAGGATTTATTTGTGCCACTGAATTTCTCACTGAAAGAAAATAAGTTTGTCTGGTAAATTGTTAGGGTTATATATTTGAGAATTTCACTCCAAAAGTACTCTTCCAATTAACAACAAATTTGGATCCTCTAGAAACCACTGACACATAATTTAGACACATAATTTAAAGAGAGATTAAATATTTTGTTAATGGGACACATAATAATACTACTACTACTAATCATAATAATCATAATACTGAGACTACTGAAACTTAATATGTAAATATGATGAAGACAAATTTTAACAACTCCATTATGACAAATAAAAAAAAGTTATCACTATTTTACAGGGTACAAACAGCCATGTAATTACTTCAATCATAAAGTAAGTGCCATGTAATTACAGTACATAGTTATTTATGTCTCACAGATTACGTGGCAATAAAAACAAGTTTTCTCTTACCATATGTAGTAATTTGGAGTTGACAGATGTTGAAGATAACTTTAACTTTAAAAAGGTGAGAATGTGAAATTTATAATTGCAATATTATGAGGTTACACACTGAGAGGGTTTTGGTTTGTTGTTTTGTTTTTTGGGAGTTTGGTGGTTTTTGGGGGTTTTTTAAATATATTCTATCAAAATATGAATTACTTCTCAGAAACCACAGGTGCAGTCTGCCCCTAGAGATCTGCAGAGATGTTATAGGTATAGTGGTCTTGGAATTTCTTAAACAAAACAATCTGTTATCAAAACATAAGATACCAACATTTAATTTTGTATTGTTTCACAGAGCCAAAGATCACCCTAAGATTTTTTTTCCTCTAGCCTTATTATATTTTTGCTGTGTAGCTTCTCTTGCATATTTCTCTTTTGATATTATCTTTAAGGTAACAAAAAGCTTTCCCAAAAGACCTCTGCAAGTCAGTCACTCTACCCCTCTTTCCTGTTAAGAGTTCTTCAAGAATCATAGAATATACTTGCTCTGCAGAACCCACAATAGCAAGTTACAGCATTCTCTTTATTTTCTATACCTGGTAGACAAAAAGAAATACAGATGAAATGGAAAGTTAGAGAGACCCAATTTTGATACAGTTCTGATCAGAAAGTGCTGACCACATTAATCATTCTCTCTCTCCAACAGATCTGGGAACAGATTTTAATCTGCAAGCTGCTAGACTATCAAAATTCAGCCTGGAGACTCCATCAGGAACACAAAGAAATTAACTTTCAGATGTGACATATACAAATTAGTAACTTTTTCTTACTGGCTACATTCACTTTGTGACTTGAAGTCACCAGTGAACAAGAGAAAAAGGCAAACAGTCTGTAAAGGGTGACCTTTTAAATCCTGATTTTTAGAAAAGCAAAATTTGGGAACTGAAATCTAGATGATGCTTCTCTTAGTAGCTCCCCTTTCTTATACTTGAAGACAGACAATCAGCTTTGCACCTACCATGTCATGGAAATTGTAGGATTGCTGACGGTAACAAAGAAAAGCAGGAGGAGTATGTTTAATACACACATCTGTCTGAGAAAAAGCAAATAATAATGTTCTTATGATGATGATGAAATAGTTTCCATTCCAACAGTAACTCAAGAAGATGTTAAACAGCAGCTATTAATTGGAAACTTTTACATCAACAAAGCTAGATAACTTGGATACAAGCATGTTGAAAGAGGTGGCATAGGTACTGGCTGGACTAGTAATACTTATTGTTATTAAGGTTCAGAAAACTGGAACTGGAAAAGTTCACAAGAACAGAAAGAACACAAGTGCTATATCAATACTTACAAAAAAAAAATTGGATGCCCTAAATAATTATAGGCCTGTCAGCCTGAAGTAGATTTTGGGGAAAAAATAAAATTACATAGTGAAATAGTTAATGAGGGATTACATTATGAACAATTAAATTATACAATGAATGCCAATCGACAGGTCTTACAGACAAGACTTATTGTTTTTAAAATGGGTTTAAAAAAAGTAAGTCTTTATGTAATATTCTTACTCTCCTGGAAGACACTCAGTTTGGCACTCTAGAACATTTTGCTTAATCCAAAAGAACAATCTAATATCAACAAAGAACTTTTAAAACTGTATAAGTTTATTTGATTTATGGGCTCCAGGATATACCTTGTAAACAAGGAGTTTTCACCAAGTGTTATGTTTCTAGTGTGATCCCATGGGACCTGTCTATGCTGTTTGGCATTTAACAACACCCCTCCCAAAGAAACCCAAGAACATCAACAACAGAGAAAGAAAACTGATAAATAATGAAAAAGATTGTTGATACATTACTAGGTGGCTAGTAGCACAGCAACGTAATTTGGAATAGATGCTCCTTAACAAATCTACAGAAGAAAATCCTGTTTCAGGTGACTGAATGTGCGCTGGGTTTCCTGGAAAGAAGATCGCAGAAAGCAAACCACAGGCCATGTTGACTATTCTGACCACAAGTAATGGTAGATATAACAAAAACCTCAAGGGTATGCACATTTGCATCTAGAAACAAGGTGGTGGTGTTTTCTACCCTAGAAAACAATGCCTCTGAAAATGCTTTTGGGCATGGTAAGTAAATTTTCATAGAGCATCGGTAAGGATCAGTCATAGTCTTAAAGGACTGATGTCTGCTGTATTGGGTTTGTGTGGCAAGGTTTTGGTAGCTGGGGGGGCTACAGGGGTGGCTTCTGTGAGAAGCTGCTAGAAGCTTCCCCCATGTCAGATGGAACCAGTGCCAGCCAGCTCCAAGACAGATGCACTGGCCAAAGCTGAGCCAATCAACGATGGTAGCACCTCTGTGATAACAAATTTAAGAAGGGGGAAAAAACTGCTGTGCAACTGCAGCCAGAGAGAGGAGTGAGAATATGTGAGAGAAACAACTCTGCAGACACCAAGGTCAGTGAAGAAGGAGAGGGAGGACATACTCCAGGTGCCAGAGCAGAGGTTCCCCTGCAGCCTGTGGTAAAAGCCATGGTGAGCCAGGGGGAGGCGGGCGGTCCTCCGTGAGCCCATGGAGCTCCATGCTGGAGCAGATCTCCACCTGCAGCCTGTGGAGGACCCCACACCGGAGCAGGTGTATGTGCCTGAAGGAGGCTGTGACCCCATGGGAAGCCCACGCTGGAGCTGGCAGGATCTGTGAACCCATAGAGAGAGAAGCTCATGCTGGAGGCAGGGTTTTCTGGCAGGACTTGTGACTGCTGGAGCAGTTTGTGAAGAACTGCAGCCTGTGGGAAGGACTCACACTGGAGAAGTTCGTGGAGGACTGTCTCCCATGGGAGGGACCCCAGGCTGGAGCAGGGAACGAGCAGAGTTCTGCCTGTGAGGAGTCCTCCCCCTGAGGAGGAAGAAGCAGCAAAGAGAATGCGTGATGAACTGACTGCAACCCTCATTCCCGGTCCCCCTACACTGCCCAGGGGGAGGAAGTAGAGAAATTGGGAGTGAAGTTGAACCCGGGAAGAAGGGAGGGGTGGGGGGAAGGTGTTTTAAGATTTGGTATTTATTTCTCATTATCCTATTCTGATTTGATGGGGAAATTCATTTATTACCATGACAGTAACTGGTGAGTGATGGCCGTCCTTATCTCGACCCACAAGTCTTCCATAATTTTTCTCAACCCATCACATCTGCTTTGGAGATTAAGAAATTACCAAATTGGAAAAGAAATGTTTTATGATGTCTGTAGTTGACAAGAATAATTCTCATTGCACTGTTGTTGTCTGTCCTGACATCCCCAAAGAGTGTTCAAACACATAGAAAAATAGAATTAAAGAGGTCAGGGAAGGGTCATTAGAATGAGTGGAAGATTAGGAAAAAAACTCTGATAATGCAGGGCTTGAGGAACTTGTAATATTTGCCTTACAAAACAAAGCAAGGAAAATTTTCCTTAAAACATACAGAAGGGGATCAAAAATGCAGTAGGCATTCATTAAAGGAGAGGCAGTTAAACACTAGAATATCATGCCCAGACTGTAGTGGATTTTCTACTACTGAAAATATTCAAATTATCATTAGATACTTTGACCTTCCCCACAAAAAGCTGTTTTAGTTAAGAGGATACCTATAGACTTTATTATGAAATGAAGATAATGTAATCAAAACAATACCTTCTGGATTTACATCTATTCATTTATACTGGATAACCAACAACCATGGCTTTACTAAAACCAAGAGAAGGCAGCGGATGTCCCCGAGATGAGTATTTCTGTGCTTGGTTCCACAAATGCCATCATGTGCTGTTCAACATCTCAGTGCTGGCAGATGCCTGTGCTATGCTAAAGCATCCCAGACATGGAGATTAATTCACATTCAGAGCAGAAGTAGCTCTCATGGGGACAATAACAGAGTTCACCAAGTTACAATTGCTATTGACTGAATCTCGCTCATTGTGCTTAAGGCAGTTCAGACAGCACAAAATAAACACAATTACCCATTTATAACACAGCAGCCCAATCTTCTCAACACTCTGAAATACCTCTTTCAGGACGTCAGTGCACATCAGGCCTAAGAGGAAAAGCAAACCTTTCCACGGAGGTAATGGAATCTCCTCTGGGACAGAGCAGCTTACCTGGCCTGTCACAGGGACTGCAAAACATGCAGATGAAGAAATCACTGCTGCAAGAGGAAGAAGAAAAGAAAGGAGGTAGAGGGCGAATAGGAACACCCTCCCATTATTTTCCCTTTCCCTCCCTGCTCCAGCCATGAAGCCAGCAGCAGGAGCTGGTTAAGGAAAGGCAGGAGATCTGCAGGTGTTTAAGTGAGATGCTCGCTACTCCTGCTGATGCTTAAAGGCCACAGCACATTTGGTTGTCCCTGCAGCTGAACAGAAGCAAGGAAGCATTTTGCTCTTCTGCTACTGTGTGCCAAATGGAGTAAGCCTGCAGGACAGAAAGTGACTACCAAAAGATGGACCATATTGACTTCAGTGAAATTCATCTGACAGTCCACTTCAGAAAGCTTTTTATAAACATTAAATTCTTATTCCATTTTTGCTGCATCTCACCAAATTTCATAGAAAATGCATCCAGATTTCTGTGGAAGAAATTCAGCTTTGCTTGTAGACATCACTTCAGAGGGCTTCAGATCAAAAAGTTAAGATGTGCTGTTCACCTCTCTTACATCAAATAGTAAAAGGTTCTCCAGGCTAGCTTGTGCTGCTGGTAACATGTATGCAATCCCTGTGATTTTAATAGATGTGCCCAACTGACTGGCATTCAGTGAACTGTTCTGGGAGTGCTCAGAAAGGCACAGAACCCCAGCAGTATTTCAGTCAGTGAAGCAAGCAGAATCAGCTCCTAACACACAGGGAACAGACAGTTTGTCTTAAACAGTGTATTGGGTCTGGCTGAGATGGAGTTAATTTTCCCCATAGCAGCCCTCATAGTGCTGTGCTGTGTACTGGTAGCTAGAAAGGTGTTGATAACACACCAATGCTTTGGCTGCTGCTGAGCAGTGCTCACACAGCACCAAGGCTGTCTCTCCAACATTTCCCCCCCCCACCAGTAGGCTGGGGGGGGGCAAGATCTTGGGAGGGGATACAGCCGGACCCAAACAAACTGGCCAAAGGGATATTCCATACCACATGGAGTCAGCTCAGCAATAAAAGCTAAGAGAAAGGGGTGGGGGGGGTGTATTTGTCATTACAACATTTGTCTTCTGGAGCAACTGCTACATGTACTGAAGCCCTGATTCCCAGGAAGTGGCTGGACATTGCCTGCTGATGAGAAAGTAGAGAATAAATCTTTTGTTTTCCTTTGCTGCCATGTGCGGCCTTTGCTTTACTAAACAGCCTTTGTCTTGACCCACGAGTTCTTTTCCATCTTATTTTCTTCCCCCCCCCATCCTGCTGAGGAAGGGAGTGATAGAGCAGCTTGCTGACACCTGGCATCCAGCCAAGGTCAACCCATCACAAACAGGAATAGTTTTTATCTACTCCATTTTGAGAAGTAATAAACTATATACTTTTGATTTAGGTCCAAAAATAGTCTATGTGTGCATGCAAATAGGTCTGCGAAGTCTGCACTAACTCAAGAATTGAAATGGTGTCTGTAGATGACCATTAGCAGGTAGCAGTTTAGACAGCTTTTATTCAAACCAATACAGTAGAGAAAATTCACCTTAAATGCAGTAAGCTTGAAAGGAAGGACCGTCACCAAATTGTCATTCAGAAATAGGACAAGATTAATTCCTGATGAAAACACTTTTCCTTTTCCCAGCTGGGAACTTACTAGAGGGAAACCTCACAATTGAGAAAACATTTCAGAGAAGAGTGTGTATACGTACCCACACCAGAAAAGATTACCGATGGTTAGGCTAGCAAAGGCAAGCTTATTTCTCTAAAGCAATCCCTTCTCCTCTCAGGAGATAAATATTATGCAAACAATGCTTGCTAGAAATAAAAAACATAGCATAACAAAGAAGGCGGCTGTTGACATTTAATATGAAGTTTGTACCAAGCACAGTGTGGGAATTAAAAAACCCTGGAAAACGCACAAAGTTATTTGCAGTGTTATTCAAGTCAAATTCAGAACATTTTAGTTAGAAAAACCTGGAGTGATTCTGAAGTACAGGAGGCCTTTAAGAGTCTTGGAGATGTTCTCATGAGCCAAACAGGCATAAACAAAAGAGAATCTTAAATATGAAATAAGTCTGAGGTTAAAAGTGAGCCAGCATGGATAAAAACAAAACCAACCAAAAAACCCCATACTCTATCTGGCATGAAACTCTCAGCAAGTCACAACACAAATGTTGTCAGTCCTCTCCATGTAGTAAAATGAAAAAGATGGGGCTAGATGGACAATACAGTATTCTAAGAAAATTCCTCCTGAAAATTCAGTTTACATTTAATAACTTGCATATAAAAATTGTATAAATCACACTTTTTCCATCACAAAGCTTAAATATGTTACCTGAAGCAATTTATGATCAGGTTGAAATAAAGTTATATTTGAGATAGCAGTTTGCAGATAGAAGATGCATGCTTCTACCTTGCACTGTTTTATTTCACTATTTAGGGATTATTTAGCACATATTAATGCCACAGAACATTCTTCAGTTCCCATGTGTAGCAAACAATTCCAGACTGTAGTGACAAATGTCAGTCATCTGAAAAGATCAAGACTAATTCATGATCTGGAAAAAAACAAATAGTAATGCCCATAAGTATGATAACAGACATCTGAGAACAAAATTTGGCACATATTCCTTATAAAATTTGTGCCTTGATGACTGATGATAAAAGACTTCCAGGCACAACAGCCCAGTCCAAGACAAGGTTCCTCCTTTGAGTGTGAAACCAAAATGAAAGAAAGAAAAGCTTATGAGAATTTCTCAGCAATTTATACTGAACCAGGTGGTACAAAGGTGGCACTGGAATGCTGTCTTGGTTAACACCCCGATTTGGACCAGATGCTTACTTGCATGTTAAAGGCAGAGTATTTGGAAAGTGCCAGAAGTACAAGAGTACTCATGGAAGTCTCAAGAAGATTGATCTACTTTTCTACAAGAGTAACAATACAAACAGTTTTAAGAAAATCCTATGAATACTGAAAATAATTTTATGGGGAAAGGCTTCTATTGTTAGAAGTTAGAGCAGTTAAGTAAAGGTTATCAGAAAAACACAGGGCCAGAAGGGATACAGAAGAGATTATAGAGTCCTGTAGCTCAGCTAATGAGGTGTGAAAGAACAGCAAGATCTGAAACATCCCAAATCTCTAAGACGAGCAAAACCAATGCTTCCCTTTTGCTAGCACTACTGCTCACATAAGCAATTCAGGAATCATATGAGCAGAAAAATAACTAACAGAAGTGATCAGTTTCATGGGCTTAAATCTTTAGATAAATTTAGATCTAGCATCAAAACTTCACTGAGTTAAAGTATTCCACCTTGTCGTTTTACTTTTCCTCTGTTTCTTGGACAGCCAGCAACTAAAGGAGTTAGAAGAAACAGATGACAAAGCAACAGGTGGAAACAACCCAGAGAGTACAAAGGAATAAGGCTTATGGAAACGCAACTTGATGTTGCTAAGTCAAGTCTTCACTCAGCAACTGAATGAATTCTCGAAGGCCTCCACTGGAGGGAATTTTATAATCTCTCAGAATAAGTCTCAAGACTTCACTATTCACTTTCATAGAAACTAAGGGGTTTTTATGAATAAACATTTTTTCAGAACATTGTCCATTAGGAGCAGGACAAATATGAACAGTGGACCCTTGATCACCTTCCTTTGTATTAGCTACCCTTTCACAATTTTCTACAAAAACCCGAGAACTAGCCTCACCATGCATTACCTTCTATAAATCTTGAGAACAATATTAATTCATCAAACTTCAGTACCATAGAATCACAGAATCACTAAGGTTGGA
>NW_010510198.1:0-4362 GCF_000687285.1 Phaethon lepturus
GAGCATCTCCCTTGCCGCCCCACCGCCATCCTTCCATACCCCAGTGCCCAGAGCAGCCCCTCAGCAGGTGGCCTTGGTGGCATGGGGGCGGCACCAGACCTCTCCTGGGGTATGGCCAGGGGCGTGGTGGGCTCTACCATGCCTGCACGCTGCCGCTGACCTCCATTTTGTCTGGGATGTTGTAGCTGGCGCTGGCACAGATGCCACCACCACCACCCCACCTCCCTGCATGTGGCCAGAGCTGCAGCCCCCAAACCCTGGGGCGTGTTGGAACCTGGTGTTCCCCCCATCCCTGTCTGCCCACCCCTCTCCATGCCCAGCCGTGCTCGCTGCCTTTTCTGTGCAGCTTTTCCTCACGGTGGGTTTTAGTGTGCGGAGGAGAGGATGGAGGGAATGAGCAACAGAGTGTGAGGTGACTTGCTTTTGCAGCAGGGACAGGGAGCTGGCTGGTAGTGAGCAAAACCCCTCATCCATGGCCGTAGATTTGCTACCTGCAAATTTAACCCATTTTGAAATTCTCAGGGAGCTGCAAACAGTGCCCTGAAGCCATGTCCCCCACTGGGGTGGGCAGGAGGTGAGGAGGCACAGGGCAGGGTGCCCATGATGGCACTAGGGAAGCAGGGGTCTGGATTTCAGCTGGGGATGGGGTGGCACCTGCCCTGGGCTGTTCTCCACACTGCTTCCCTGCCCGCAGATGCTGCTCCCCGGAAAACTGCACTGTCACGGCCCCTTGCCCTGCACGGGGCGAGAGGCCAGCGGGGAGCAGCTGCCGGGCTCGGCTGGCAGGCACCAATGTGCCACGTCATTCAGGCCAGCTGCCCCCAGGGTCCCTTGATGTCCCCAGAGGGAGGGCAGGGTCCCGTGGTCCCAGACAGAGCTGGGGGCCCCCAATGAAGGGTACAGGAGAAGGGCTCATTAAAACAAAGCCCGTCAGTGGCTGAGAGCTCCATGGCTCAGGAGATGCAGCCAGACGGGGCATCCGCCCTCGCCACCCAGGTGACATGGGGATGCGCGCATACAAAAGGAGAAACTCGTCTAGGGTTTCCCTCGGCGCAGGCAGCTCGTCATCTGCCAGAGCTGCCTGCGGCCTGGCAAAGCAAGCCTCTGCCCTGTGCTGTGTGCAGGGAATGGGCCATCCTGGCTGTGCCGACCCGCGTTAGCATCACTCGAACTCTGGTGTCCTGCAGCACCCAGGGGACAGGCAGCACGCCATGTCCCCGCAGCAGCCTTGGGGAAGAGTTTGCTGCGGGTGGCACTTGGGGACAATGCTCCCCGTCCCACTGGTCACCTCTCAGTGGAGGCGTAGCCCTCAGGCTTAAGAGAGCTCTCGTTAGCTAATCTCTGTCCAATTAATCTTAGCTGATCCAGTTAATCATCGCTCTCTAGGCCTTTCGCTCAAAGGCTGGTGGGTGTGCCGGTGGGGACGGGCAGAGCGCAGCAGGCTGTGCAGGATGGGGGGTAAGAGGTGCCCTGCAGGGTTGGGGGACAGGTCCGGACTCGTCCCTGCACCACGGCCCTGGTGACTCTCCTGTCGTCCTCCGCTGTCTCCCTTGTGTGTGGGGTGGCCCTGAGAGGAGGCAGGGAGGGAGCGGAGAGTGGGGCCATGGCGCTGGCCTCCTCCCAGCGAAAGGCTGATAGCGGCTTATTGAATTTCTCTCGATGGAGAATTAAGCAGGCGGTGGCTGACTGTCCCCAGGCAGAGCGAGCTGGCTGGGCTGGAGCTGCCTGCCCGCCCTGGGGCTGGCTGCCTGCCCCTGCCCTGCCTGTCCACAGCCTGCACGCTGCAGCATGTGTCCTCTCGCTGCGGGATGCTGAATGATGCGGAGCGCCTGTGGCCAGCGATGCCGGTGCTGGCCGTGGGCTGCAGGCTGAATTCCTCCCCGCAGCTGAGCTGGGGAAATAAAGAGTTAGGGGAAGGAGAGGAGGCTCAGGAAGGGGCTGGGCAGGGGCTGCTGGTGCTCCCCAGGGGGGCATGGTGCTGCCTGGGGTCCCTGCGCTGCGATGGCAGAGACGGGGCTAGAGAGCTGCAGAGGAGCACGAGGGAAGCACTGTGTTGCTGACCAAGGAAGCTGAAGGAAATGGATGGAGACAGAAAATGGAGCTGAGCTGGTGGTGGCTCTGCAGCAGGGAACACCGGCACGGAGAGGAGCCCGCGCTGCTGGGCTAGGCGAGCCAGGTGGCTTGCTGGGAATGTGCCGGGATGTGGGCATTAGGATGGCAGGGAGAGAAGGAAGCCCTCTCCTTGCTGGTGAGGAGACGGCTTCTCATGGCCAGTGAGGGTGGGCTGGGGGGTACTGGTGCGGGGCTGAGCGGGCCCTCCTGGCAGAGGCGTGTGAGCAGCCACCGATGGAGGCCACAGTGCAAGACAAGGCACCTGGAAAAGTGGGACAAAGGAGAAACCAGAGCTTCTTTGTGGGAAGTGATAGGGCTGGGAGGGGGCTATGATGGGAATGGCCCAGGGGCGGGAGGGAACGCGGGCAGGGTCTGAAGCTGCCCGTGGTGGGCAGCAGTCAGTCCTGGGGCTGGTAGGGCTGCTGATAGGTATGCCGTTCTGGTGCCAGTGGTTCTTGCCAAGGGCTGTGCCACAGGGTGGGAGCCTGGGGACCTGACCCACCTCTTCATAGCCCCGGGAGCTGGAGAGACTGCAAAGCAGGGGGAAGGGAGCTGTCCCGGCTGCGGAAGGAGGAGAGGGAAACATCTGACATGGGCAGTTGTTGGGTGCTGTGTGGGGTTTAGTCCAGCAATGGATCTATCGCACCTGAGCGCCAGCGGTGCCGCAGCATGGAGCAGCTTGAGCTGATGGCCTTGTGAGGATGCAGCCCTTCCACCCAGGAATATATCGCATCGTTTCATGGGAAAACCAACTTTTCATTCCCCTTTGGCAAGGAGTCCTGTTTAATTTTTTCTTTCTGCCCCATCTGAGAAAGCAGCAGAGCAGGGAAGGCAGAGGCCCATTGGCATACAGCAGCCCGCTTGCCGGCTCAGGGACTCAACGGTGGTGTTAAACGCCGGCTTAAAATAATCTGCACACAAGAAAGCCTGAGATCAAATGCTTGAACTCTGGAGCTGGTGGGATTTAAGGGTGCAATTGCTGTCTGAGCGCAGTGGGAGCTCCGGAGCTGCCCCAGCAGGGTGGTGAAAGGAGGGCTTGGGAACTCTTAAACGGGAGATTTGTCCTCCTCCTGCTGTCGGGGGTGCAGGGATCGCTTTTAAAAGAGGCGAAGCGTTTTTGAAAGACAGCGCTGAGCTTATAATACTTTCTGGCCACAAATTTTTCCACTGTGCCTTGAATATACCTGCCTCTGGGGGTATATTCTCTGCTTTCCTCCCACCCTCTTTGGAAACAAAACTGGAGCTGTCAGACTTCAGTTGGTTTTAAAGCCATCCCCTCGTGGGACACTTTCCATTCTGTGGATTTATTTTTTTCTTCTTTTTTTTCCCCTCTTTTTCCACAAATTTAGCTGTACTTTTCATTTCCACTGTGGGAAAACCCATCTGGTGTTGAGGACCCATCCTCACTGCTCCACTTCCTTTGTGTCATGGCCTGCGTCATCAGAGCTGTGCCATTGCTCGCTCCTGATCTCCTTTATCCCAGAGCGAGCATCCCGCTGGCAAAGGCCAGGGTCAAAAAGCCTCAGGGAATTTGCAAACACCCTTGCAGGAGTCCCACTGGCAGGGATGCTGGAGGAGCTGGTGCCTGCCCATGCCGTGGGGTGCTGAGCTCCCCTTCTGCCGGCTGGCTCAGCACGGGGAGCCAGCGAGCAGGGGATGGGCAGAAGAGGGGATGGATGTTAGAAGGCAGGAATGGATTGTGTCAGGGCTCATCCTGAAGGTCCCAGTGGTCAAGGGAAGGACCCCAGCATTCTTTTCTGGCCATTGCTAGTGAGGCTTAACTGGGGCTCGGGGAAGGTGGGACCGGCTGCAGAGAACCTGGACACCAATGCTGGGATGAGCAGCTGCTCTGGGAGATGTTAGAGAGTGGTTTGTTTTGTCTTGTGAGGTTTGTGTTTAATAATTTATTATCAGGAGGAGTGGAAAAATGATCATGAGCTGGGAGCTTGAGCTGAGTGTGATCTCTACCAGCTTGCTGGCTGGTGCTGCTCCTGCTGACGCCGCGCTTCTGCTTTTGCTGGGAGCTGAATGACAGGCAAATACCAGCAGTTGTGTTCAACAGCCGCCTCCTTTCTCGATGTGAATGCCATTGTTTTCCTGCCCCCTCCAGCCAGTCCTGCTGCCTGGTCCCTGCCGCGCTTGGGCTGGAGCAGAGGCAGGAGGCTCAGGTGATGGGCAGCGGGTTGTGGGCTTGCTTGCAGGTGAGGGGCTACCTGCTCAGTGTCTTTGGCACCCTGCGATGGGGAAACT
>NW_010510198.1:4381-4761 GCF_000687285.1 Phaethon lepturus
CCTTGGGGGTCACACTGATGCTGACGGTGCCTACGTGGCCCTGTCCCCTGCTGTGGGCACCCATCGAGTGACGCTGCAGGATGACGGAGGCTCTGGGTGCTGCCCTCGGGTAAGGGTAGGGATGTCCTCTGGGACCGAGCAGGGGGTCCCGACCTAAGATAGAAGGGGGAGGTGGCAGAGGCAAAATGCAGGCAGGTTAAGGGATGAAACAAAATGTCATCTTTCAGGCAGAGGCAAACCAGCATTCCCAGGAGGTTTCATTGCACAGGCTTTCTGTTCATTTTTCTGGCACAGCTGCGAGATGGGGATTGGGATGTGAGTTTTCCTAACCCCCTTTTCTTCCCTCCTTGCAGGACAGCCACTGCTCCCCGCTAGCAGGA
>NW_010510199.1:0-4978 GCF_000687285.1 Phaethon lepturus
ATGCGCTGGGAGCCAGCCGGGCTCCGC
The DNA here is from genome assembly GCF_000687285.1 of Phaethon lepturus. Lineage (NCBI taxonomy): Eukaryota > Metazoa > Chordata > Aves > Phaethontiformes > Phaethontidae > Phaethon > Phaethon lepturus. Next base: position 28 of record NW_010510199.1, read on the forward strand.
AGGCACGTCTCAAGCCGATGTGGGAATGCTTCTGGCACGGGGATATTCAGCAAACTCAGGGTCCTCAGGCCTCTGCTCTGTTTCCTTCCGGAAAGGCAAGGGGTGAAGGGAGCTCAGCACCCAGGAGGGGTGGGTGCGGGGGCTGCCGCGAGGTGCTCTGGGGCAATACACGTGCCTCGTTGAAAGCCATAAATGTGTATGAGGAAAAGCACAGACTGCCGACTTCTGCAGGAGATGGTCTTGTCCCTACCTGCGTCCTTAGACGGTCCTGCAGGACCTAAGACGTCCCTTATCTAGCTTATAAAATAAAACCACATTTTTCAAATCTTGAAATGCCGTCTCACGGTGGCTAGGAAACCCGTGAAGGAAATCGGCAGAGAGAGCCCTTTGGACGGCTCCAGAAGTTTCTGCCTCTGCTGCCAGAAGCTGCGGGGCCCCAGCGCAGACCGTCGCTCACACCGGGCACATCCCTGAGTAGGGAAATGCACTGTACATCGCTCCCCGGAATACTGAAAAAAAACAAGGGAAGCTGGATCCGTGCTTCCTCACCTGGATTTTGCAGGGCACTGCCCAAGCGACCATCACCTGCGGAAGCATGTCCCGCGGCTCAGAGCAGTCCAGCCCTGGAGCGCTCCATCGGCTCCATGGAGAGCAGCCGCGTCCCCAGGCTCAGACCCCCAGCCCAGCACACCCACCCGGAGCTCGCTCCTCGGCTGCCGGTAAAGCCTCAACCATACCAGCAACAGCATTTCCACCATCACAGCAAAGAAAACAAGCCCCAGAAGCTCCGTCCCGCCCAGCCTGCTTTCTTGCCTCAAACCTCTGTGTTAAACCCAGGAGCCAAGAGAGGGTTCACAGGAATTAATGGCAAAAACCCTTTCAGAGGTGGCAGACAAGTAAGAGCTGCTTGTGGGGAAAGGCATGTGAAATCCTACTGCCGTTAAAGAGAAGAAATAAACATAAAGAAATAACATGACACATTTTAGTGCGTTAGATGCTGGGTGTTTATTTTCAGATGTGCAAAACGCTCCTATCGCTCGGGATATGTGGTGTGTCTGCAGTGCAAGAGAACAAATAACATTAATAATTTCTCCAAGACAACTAATTAGACCCTTTCCCAAGGATAAAACCTAATCTAATTTCTGCTGTTACACTTTGTCTTCATAAAATTCTGAAGAAATGAATGAGCCTTATACCACCCTCGCATGACAAAAACCTTGGGCGCTCTTGGAAAAAAATGAGGGACGAAGCAAAATTGTCAGCACTTGCAATTTTTATATCAGACCTGTAAAGATTGCTTTAATTCTTGAAGTCCCTCCTGCCTACCCTAATTTTGGCTTTTATTCTGTTTTTAAAAAGCAAATTTTGAGCCTTGGTCCTTTTGCAGAGCAAAATTTAAAATATGAACTTCAGAGACTCAAAACCCCAGCAGCAAATAAACAGAGAAAAGAGGGTTTTTAAGGGGATCTCATGATCTTTGAACAGCTGATGTTGGCAATACTGAGCATGCTGCAGAAATTAGGGCTTTCTACTGAAAGCACTCTGATACCAATCCACAGGTCCTGAGGCCATTACAAAAATGAGAAAGAGAAAACATTTATTAGGTCTAGATATGAAATGTAATCCAGATTTATAGATGATTTTATCAAGCGCTCTGAAAATCCTGTCTCTGGCATTTGACTCCAGCCCATCTGCAAGCAGGTCAGGCTCGGTCCTTCCCGCGCTGCTTTAAGCAAAGAGCAATTGCTATTTTCTCATAAAATAAAGTAACTTCATTTCCTATGTGTTTTATACGTCTCTGTGTTCAAACACCACCGGGGCAGTACAAAAGCTTCCAAATGCCCCTTAGCCAGGAGAGATGAATATCCCAACAGGGTGCTCACCCTCGGTGTGTTGACGCATTGATGCTTTAATTCAGGACAAAAGCTACAAGTCACGTTCTCAATTCGTGTAGGTTGCAAAAAGTTCCTTCTCACCTTTGGGAACATGAAATCTCTTACGTATTTGTACAACACCCATAGCGTGTTTGTACTTTGTGCCTGCTCACCACCCGTTTTCTCTATCTGCTCCTCTGTCTCAGGGAAAAAAACTGTCCCAGGGTTTTCTGCCCTTAAAAGTTTCATGTCACACCAATGAGAAACGGTGCTGAGCCTGTGTAAACACCTGACGTGGCAGAGCTGCCCTTCTGGAAAACTCAGCCTCAAAAATGAGACAGCAAAAAACCTCCGCGCAGCTTTTCCTTTCTGCCTGCGCTGTTGCGGAAGGAGGGTTTCTGCATCGGAGGCGGCCAACGGCGTGTTTGCTGGGCTGGAGGAGGAGGGAAGCCATCACGGGACCGGGCTGAGTCACCAGCATCTGACCCGATGTGTCCGGAGGACCCTGCACCTCTCCAGAAGGCTCTGGAAGGAGCGTGTGGCACCGTGGCACCTGCTCCGGGCCCGGCTCCAGCACGGCGGGCGCCTGCCCGCTGCGGCCCCGCGCCGTCCCTCCATCACCGCACGCTGTCCTGCCGGAGCCGGGGGGTGCACGGGGGCCGAACCTTCCCCACCCCACCAACCAGCAGCTCTCCGGGAGTGCCGGGGGCCTCAGGCTGGAGCAATGGTTTGGGGGAGAATTCCCTCTGGAAAATCATCCTCAGCCTCTTGTTGTGCAAGTAGGGACAAGACGGGGCACTCCCCACCCCGTCCTGCCAGGACTTTACTGCAAACATTTGGGCACAAGGAGTATTTCTGGTGATGATGCCCTCAGAGCAGGAATCTCACCAAATGTTTTTAAACATTTCCCAGCAGAAAGTGGGTGTAGAGAGAAAGCACAGCACTGCAGGGATGCTAATTGCTCTTTTTTGAGCCTTTCCTCTGTAACCTTGAAATTTTAAATGTGAACAGCTCTTTTTTCCCATCCCCTTTGCTATATCCATCTGTGACGCTGGCTGCTCAGAAGCTAGGGCTGACAAAACACTTTTTCGGCAGGGACTGCTGTGATGCTATGGGATTCCTAAAGAACCGTAAGAAAACATCCACGCAGCCAGTGCTTCATGCTGAGAATGCCAAAAGCCGATCCTCCAGCAAACAGAGGGAAAAACTTCTCAAATAATGTATATGGGAATACAGCACAGCCTCTCCCATGGCCTCTCCAGGGGGCTGAGAAACCGCCCGGAGGCACATCCCGGGGCTGGGGGCAGTAGGAATCACGGGGAGAGCGAGGTCCGAGGTCTGCGCTGGAGACGGGCTCGCTGGGAGGAAACCCCCAACCTCGAAGAAGAGGAGGAGGAGGAGGTGACTCGCTGAGTCACCCCTGTCCCGTGATGGGTGAGCTAAGCTAACAGCAGACTGGTGAAAGCCTTGTTTTCCTTATGTTTTGTAAAAGTGCGTGATGTCATGACCAGAAAGCTGAGTGTGACTCAGCACACCTCACCAGGAGAAAGGAAATTCCCTCTGGCTTTTGGCCCCTTCCGTATTTGCCAACTGGATTAAAGTTTACACAGAGGAAAATTCAGATTTCTGGCTTTAATTTGGCACGTTGCCTGATAATTATAAAGGCATCAATTAATCCGGAGACATAACTGGCTTGAAAAGACCCAGCAACTTGAGAACAACCCACTGTGCCTCAAACACCTGGACAGTGATGGAGAGGGGAATAAGGAATCAGTCTGTTCGGGATGGCAGCACCTTGGTGCCTAAGGAATGAATGTGCCGGGGCTGGGTCCCAAAAGACAAGTCTCTGGCTCTGTAAAGAAACCAATAGTGGCTGTCGGGGTCCTCAGAAATAGGACACGAGATGGACATGCTGGAGGTGGTGCTTGGCAAGGCAGATAGGACAATGGCAGTGTCCTGTACCACATGCCCTGCTACTGCTGGTCCCAATTCTGATTTTATGGGAAAAAAAAATGATGTCAAGCCAGGAACTTTCACCAACATTTTCAGAAATAAGGACACACACAGCAAAGAGGCAAAAGGGAAGGTGAGTGCAACACGCCTTTGCTGCACACACAAACCTTTCGGTATCTCGTGCTGTAAAAGCTGGTGAACCATTCCCTGCACAGCATCATTCATGCTTACACCTGAATCCGCTTATGTTTAAACTTTAACTCATCACTTCATGGTGGAATATTGGCCATGTCCTACCTAGAAACTGAAATTCCTAGAAAACTTTTTAAGTTAAAAAGGACAACCCTTTCCACTGTAAATACTATTTTCCAGAAAAGTGTTGCAATTTCAAAATCGCCGCACATATGCCAAAAATGTATCTATAAGGAAGGCCAAGCATTTTAACATATATAGTTTAGCTCAAGAAATAAACTACATGCCCATCACGGAAATTAAAACTTACCCTTCTCTGCGTTGCAGAAGATGATAAATCATGCCATAGTTTCTCCTAAGTTTTTATTATCTTAAACAAAGAAATATGTCACTATGGCGGTCAGAGTGGTCAGGCCCTTGGGTGAGAGGAAATTAACACCAACTAGGAACCCAATAATCATTGACCCATCTTTGTTTAATTACATTTGGACAGCACAAACGGCATGTTCTGCCAGCTGGACTCTGCTGTGGCCAGACTGAGAGGCCTGTCAACTGTATCCGATCTGCAAAAAAATCCTGCTGCCAACCGAACTGGAAAGCCCCCAGAACATCCTCCTTAATGTCAGTTGTGTTTACACTAGTATCTTTATTTTTAGCCCCCCTTCCGAAACACCGCGTTCAGGGAAGAGCATTAGCTGAAGAGTTATTTATTCCTGCCATGCTGAGCATGCCAACCGCTCCGATGGGTACGGCCACCGCCTGGCTTTGCTCGCCCCGATGCAGACGATGGAGGTGACGAGCAGGGCCGAGGCGGCCGAGCGCCGCTGCGGGAAGCGTGCCGGTGAGCATTCACCCCTTGGCGCGGGAAAGCCGTGCGGGAACGGATGGGACCCCGGCCCGCGACGCGAGGCGAGCGCGAACGGGGGGCGGAA
>NW_010510200.1:0-5679 GCF_000687285.1 Phaethon lepturus
ATTATATAATTATATGATATATAATCAGAAATTATATATTGGAAACAAATATAGAAGGAACTGAATGAAGGAGAGGAGAGGGAATAACCTACCATGGCTTTGTGCAGTAAATTACTTAGTAGGAGCTGGTACTGGTCCCCTTGATTTGTGATCATTATGAGTACAATTCAGGTCATGCTGCGCAGCCTCAGTACCCAGCCCTTACGAGGATAAACCACAGGTGCCCCGGCAGAGGCTGAACTCCAGTTCTTCATGCCTTGGGCTGGACATATCACCGCAGTTCAGCCTCCACCCTCTTTATGATCTGGAAGAAAGACCTCTGGGCTGAGGCGGAGAAAGCTCTTACACCACCTGGCTATGTCCTGGGACATATGCCTGTCTTGTAACCACACTAATCTCACAATCAGGCAATTCGCCCTTTTTTCAGTGGGATTTTGCTCCTGGGTTGGCCTGGGTTGAAGGAGGGCAGCAGTCGAAGAAAATGGATAGACTTGGAGCGGTGTAAGCCAAACCAGAACCAAATCAATTGCAATTACAACTGGTCGATAACAGTGTTAGTTAAGTACAAGTCAACAATGTTCTACAGCTTACAGATAAAAGTGCTCCTAAACATGTTTAGTTTTTTCCGTCAAACGATGCATTTTGAGCAATGATGTCCTCTTTTCTATTTATTTACACTTTCAACAGTATCAATCCAATCCACAGCGACAGCACATTATGATTGTTTGCAAATAATTAAACTCAGATTTATAGAAGTCTTATTTGTGCATTTGTGCAGGCTGAGTTATGCTGAATATGTTTTTTCCCCAGAAGATAAAATTGAGGCTTTGTCAGATTAGATGCTTTAATTAATTTCTCTCCGTTTGCCTGATACTGAAAGAAATTGTCAGCAGTGAGCGATTAAATAGGTTGAAGAAGCAACATCATAATTCTGAAGTAAAAAAACACATACTATTAATTGTTAAATACCAAATCTGGCAGTGTTCATGCTCATCTCAATAATCAGTATTTGCAGTCTTTGAGAAAATAAAATGCTGCATGATGCGCCTTTGCGTACTGAAGTGGAACGAGGGTAAACCAGGTAAATTTTATAAGTAAAACCTGGTATCTTTGATGGCTCTAATGCTACCGAAATACAGGCAGTCACAAATACCAAGGCTGTTGTATGGAAGAGGGAATTTACAGAGAAAAATAATTGAGAAAGTCTTTGCAGGGTATGACATTCAGGCATCGTACTTCTAATTCTCCTGTTTTCTGTTTGTAATCTTTACTTATGGAAGAGGAAAATAAAATGCTCGCAGAGTAAATCAGTTTGCAGAGAGACTTCTGCTGTTTTGGGGGGAGGTTTTCTCCTGTTTATCCCTCTCCCTAAAAAGGCAGAAAATCACAATTCTTTTTTTCAGGGAAATACCAACGTGTCAACTCTGTTGCTTTGGCAGCCTCTGGGGTGCTTGAATACAATTCAAACTGTCGGATTTTGTAATTTCTGTAAACTCTTCTTGGGTGCTGCTGTTTTTTACATGTTACAGTGCATTTTAAATGTAGACCAGTGTTTAGGGAGCTTCATGATTTGGTCAGGGAATTTCTGTTTTCAGTGTCTCAGTATATCAATATTAAGTGCAAATTCAATCCTGACAGGCTATGACAGAACAGATTTGTTGTCATATCTGTTTGAAATTGCAAAGATTTATTGAAAATGTTTGATGTTGCTTTTTCTCCAGCTTCTCTACAATAGAGCACTGCAATGAATAGTAATCCTGTCTTATTTTAAAAATGGAAGTGCTAGGTATCTACACCCTAAAAAGAGATGAAGGAATGTACTTAGAAAAACAAGTTGTTGCTTAATAGGATTCAATAAAGAGTGATATTTTTCACTGTAGCAGCAATGTTATAAATATTGTCAATAAAAATGTCTTATACAGACAAAATGAAATGCCTGAATAGTAGAAATTCTCTTGTGAATGGGTGAATTCAATCCAGACAACTCTGAAGCTCAAATCACCCATTTCTTCATGAGATTTTTTCATCTCCACGCTTGTCCATTACCTCTGGAAGTGCAGCGTTGTCTCGCTGAAAGCCGTGTGCTTAAAAACACCCTCATAAAGCCTTCACACCACCATGGCTTCTTGTTTTACCTTGGGCCGGTAGCCCAATTTGCCGCTCCTTGTAATGGATGGCATAAGAGCTAGAAGTAATTGTAATAACCATCTTAAAGTTTACAGCATTGTTTATATTTCATGTGCGAAAGGTGCTTGATAAGCCAAACCTTATCATCAATGAGCCAAAAATCTCTGCTTATTGTTTAGCTGAGCAAAACTTTAATGGAAGTTTCCAAGTTTTTCCTAAAAGCTACAAAGAAATTTATGATTTCTATAGCATTATCACCCACTCTTCAAGCATTGACTGTTGAAAATAAAGGGGATAACTGACAGTAAAGTCTGAATTCATCACGCTGTGATCCTGGTTTTCAAATCAAAGTGTTTCACTTAAATTCAACTCAAGAACTCAAGTTCAACTTCAGACTTTCAGGTACTGGTTTGCTGGCGCATCTCACCCCTGTTCGTTACAGGCTTGGGCATTTCTGAGTGGGCAATGATGCCCAGACAGCCTCAGCTGATGGGTAAACATGGGGATCCTGTGCCACTGGGGACATCCGAGGGTGTCAGGGACATGGGTGTGAAGCTGGCAGACATGGTGAAGGGCTGCAGGAGCCACACTCCTCCAGAGCAGCAGCTGAGGGCAGCAGGCTCTCCTAAGGCATCAGGTGTGGCACCAGGCACCGGTGCTTAGACAACTGAAATAAGCCCTTAAATTGCCTCATCTGTCAAAGGATGTAAAGCACCCCCCAAAACGTGGCTGAAAGCTGGAACACAGACAAAAGGTATTCAGTTTTACAGATAAGTAATTGTGCTTGCCATTATCCAGTGCATACCAGAGGCAGATTTCTGTACACAGAGGCGGCTTCTGTGGGCAGAGGCATGTTTTATACCGAGCATTTGGGTACTTTGCTTTGGAAACGTGGTTGTTTCTGGTTCCCTACTGACCCTCTAAGGACTCCTTTTAAATTAATTTTCTGAAAGCTCTCATTTAATCTCTCTCTCCTTCTTTCCTTTTAGCTGTGGTCAGTGCCATTCCGGTGCCAACACTAGAAAGTGCCCAGTACCCCGGGATCCTGCCGTCCCCGACCTGCGGATACCCACACCCACAGTTTACCCTCCGGCCGGTGCCATTCCCGACCCTCTCTGTGGACAGGACCTTTGGAGCAGGAAGAAGTCAGTACCATGCTTTTCTTCTGCTCTTTGCTATTAAAGTGCTTGGAAATAAGTTGCTTTCTATCATTGGGCTGTATAGGCTCTCCCCAATGCAGGTCACGTTGCCCTGCTTTTTGGGAGCCAGGGTAAGTCCGGTCTGGGTAACAGCAACTGGCCACGGGCTGCCTCTTCTCCAGAAGCAGCTCCAGTTGCAATTTCCAATCTGTACTGAACAGATTGGAACAGTCATTGCATCTCTAATCCAATCCTGTCTTTTCTGCAGGTCTGTCAGTCATTTCATGTTACTTTAATTTCCTTTGCTTTATTCATAAGGATATTCCCAGAAAAATTCAGGCTTCAAGAGCTCTTCTTCATCCCAAGGCAGAACCTAGTATCATCACACATTAAAATCACCCATGATATGACCTCTCCACACAGTGTCTTCCCAGGCGTAGCTGCCCTCACTGCTAGAAACATTTTCTTTAATATAACTTGCTAAAATTTAAGCCAATTGTTTCTTGTTTTGATTATAGCAGGCATAGAGAACAGTTTATTTTCTTCCTTTTCCAGATCCTTGTATACCTTTGAATACTGTTGTGCTGTCTCACCTCACTTGTCTGTTCTCTAGAGTAAGCTCTATATTCATATTTACTCTTCTGCGGTAATAGATTTGTGGTTTGTGTGTTCTCATACCTATTCTTCACCTTATTGTGATCGGGGGAAAGCGCACATATACGCAGCACGAGGCCCCAGCCTCACCTTCACCACTTACTTGTAAGCCTCTGCCGCACCGGCGGCCATCTGTTCTTTGTTCAAGCGTAATGAGTGTGCTCTGGCATATTAATTATAGTTAGAGGGCTCGTATTTTCTTATAATTCTCCCTTAACTCTACTGCATATCAAGTCTGAATTATTGACAGATTAATGTCAATCTGTTACACATTTTTTTCACATCACAGAGAGTCTGTGCTGCTGGTCCATGGGGAACTCATCTTCAAATGACTGTTTTTTTCTCCTATTTGATTGTTGCTTTCAGTCAGTTCAGGCAGGTCCCTGGGGACTGGTGATTGAAATCCAGTGGTGGGATTGTAGGTAAAAGGTGGGTTCAGGTGTCCTAGTCATCACCCTAATGCTATTCTCCCTCTCTTCAGCATGGTTGCTGTAGTCCTTTCAAAGCTAGATGACAATTTCCTCTGGAGGGGCTCACTGGTATAATCAGGTTTTGATCTGCTGCTTAAATTAATACCAAACCCACCACAATTCAATGCACAGAAACAAAGTAGATTCAGTTTCTTGCTTGACATACATTAAGTCTTGTGGAATAAAAATAAAATTAACTATGCTGTGCCTGATTATGGAGATGGAAGGAAAAAAAAAAGGAATACTGAATTATTTGCTCAGCTGTCATCACCTTGACCTGCTCATAAAGGACTTGAGCATCTTCAGTCCTCAGATCCAAAGTCCAGCTGTGAAAGTGAGGGAGGTTTCCCTAGTTCTGCTGATGCCTCGGGGATGCAGGCAGCTCGGCTGGTAAATACCATACGGAGTGGTCACTGGGACATGATTGCTGAGTGATACCTTAGGCACAGCTCCCAAAATCACACATCCCTGGTGCATTCAGCTTCTGCCAAGATCTACACGTGTAGTAGTCTGGAGTTGAGATTTTCAAAAAGAGGAATGTCTTTGAAATCTTATTGGATCCAATGGCAGTTCCTGGGGGAAGGTCTGTAGAGAAAAGTATGGGTTTGCCCAAGCCTTTAATGTCCGGCACACTTGAGAGTTGAACGGAAGATTGCCAATACACAAAAGTTTTCTGCAAGAAGCTTGAATCAAAACAGCTGTAATTATTCAGAGGACCCTGTGAGCCTTGAAAAAGCTCAAGCAGTGAAGATTTCAGATAATTTGGGCAATTTCCCATTAAATAATTCAAAATAATTCCCATTAAATAATTCAAAAGCGGTGGACATAGCCTTGTTTGGATAATGGCTATTTCAGATTATTAAGGTCTGGGTGATCAAGACTGCGTGGTATTTCAAAAATTACCCAAGCCCGATACAACGTGCAGTGACAACCTGTTGTAGAAGTGCTCTCTGGCGAAGGCTATTGACTTCCAAAGCTCCCAGATCATACAGAACACCTTCAAGTGAGATATTATCTTCCTTCACTGTGCCTTACATTTTCACCACCGTGGCAATGAAGCAAAGGCACAGACAAGGACGTGGAAATAGCGTTTGTTTTTTAGTGACACTTGACACTGTCACAACCAGCCACGCGGTTCACTAGGTTTATATAATGGCAGTGTTTATTACTTTTCTGTCCGAGGAGGGATGAAGGGATATAAAAGTATGTTTCTATTATGATGCCTGGAGCTTTTCTCAGCACAGTGCTGTTGCTGCCGAGTGCCAGTGCTGGCGACGTCAGCCCCTCTG
>NW_010510200.1:5755-6645 GCF_000687285.1 Phaethon lepturus
AAGCAGCTGCTTTGTTTGTGGCTCACCTCCCCCTGCCTCACTGACCACCTCGCTGCAGCAGAGAACGGGGATAGATCAACAAAATTACTCTAACGCTTGGAGTTTGTTTATTTTTTGGCGCTTTTCTTAATATGATCATGTGGTTGAAAGCAACTAGCAGCGAAAGAGACTATAGAGATGACACATAAAGCTTTTTCGTGTGTTTTACCCCTCGGTGAAAAATTCACTTGACGCTTGAGCAATTGCAGCTGTGTCTGAAAAAGAAATATCCAGCAATAATTCCTCTGAGACGGAGCCTACCTGCGGTACTGCATGACCGAGCACCCTATTGATCAAGGTGTAGCAATCCCTGAATAAATCATATGCCGTGCCATTAGCAAGGGTGTTGCTTGGCATCCTGCCGTCCAGACGATGCTTGAACACCTCCTTCTGTTTCTGAAGGCCTTTTTCATTGACCTGAAGATTTGAGTGCTGCAACTTGTCTTTAGGACAAATGTTCTACTGAAGAGGAAGCTAAAGAAAAAGGAAAAACAGTCAGGGCCCAGCCAGTGCGTGAATAATAAGCTGTCTCGCCTGTTTGATTGCTGATGATGACCCTACCAGCCATAAAATACATTTGCTAAATATCAGTTTTTCCAGGCAGAAAACGTCTCTGAGCCATAATAAAGTGACTGTTGTCTGGTCAGCAATCCTTCCCATGGCGTGCCTTCTCCTCCAGGCTCCTCCAGAGCTCGGTTGCACCCACTGCTTACAATGTTGTCAAGGTAGGCAGGAAAAGATGGTGACGTGCCTAGTTTGCTGTGTGTCACAGAGGGAAGAGGATGCTCTTTTTTTTAACCTCTGCTACAACTATTGGAGATGCTGAGCCATCACGGTCTCCAGTAGGGAAA
>NW_010510200.1:6676-22609 GCF_000687285.1 Phaethon lepturus
AGAGCTGGAGGAAACCATCTCCCACTTGGGTGGTACTGGGGTAGCCCCATCCACACACCGGTCACAGAAGCAGACTGCATTCTGGTCCCATCCTCATCACACTTCCTTCAGGCTACCCCTAAAGACCAAAGCTGGTTGAGAGCACCATTTTTAGAGGGAGCCATTCATCAGTGTATTGCCCTAATAATCCACATGATGAAAATTCGGAGGTGTTCAGAAAATACCTTTTTTAAAAAATAAAGATATGTTATTTTCTAGTATAAAAAAGAAAGACTGAAAACTATGTAAACCAGAACAATAAAACAACAATTATAGATATTCATAGCTTGAGATAGCCATAGAAAAGCATTATGGGGTGGAGATAACTTTACCTACATTAATCTGTTTAAAGTGAGATGCACTAAAGCAAATATTTCCTGAGCACATTTCCTTTTGGAGCTGGTTTTCTGTCTGTCAGCAGTCAGGTCTGCAGTGAGTTCAACCAGGTGGGAAGCTTAAATCCCTTCTACCGTAGTAGCTGCGTTCTGGACTTAGTGGAAATGGTCATTTTTACTCAGCAGTCCAGTCTGCGTTCAGCCAGGGTTGCAATGTCTCACAGAAGTGGGATGAGAGCTGTACCGGAGTTGTGGGTAAGGTCCTGCTTAGCCCCTTACTTCCTTTGTTTTCCTCTAGAAACTGAATCATCAGCAAAGCAGTTTGGTTTTTTCAGTACATAATTCTCTGGATTTAATCACAGATAATTTAAAACTGGTTCAGCTGTGTTCCCATGATTTAGCTTTAGATTCGCAATTTTTTTAAAAGTTTTTCTCAAAAGTATTCTTTGGGATGTACCTAAAATTACACGGACCAGTAACGTGACAACAAACATACTAAAATTATTACTGCCTGTGCTACAATAACGTTCAGAGATCCCAACAGGAATGAGGCCCTGGTTTGTCAGCATTACATATGTATATAGTCTTAGTCACATAATATTTATGACCTGTATAGGTTCAAAAATGCACTTTATTCCATATCATTAACAGATATGGAATAAAGTTCAGTCATTTTAAGTCCTCATCTACCATCTCATACTTTGAAGTGTTACTGCCTTTTGTTTTCAGTCCATATTGATTTTTCATTACCTCAGACTGTGGCAGAGCCAATAGCTACAAATCCAAGTAGGAATATGTCCAGTGTTACTTCTTAATAGAAGATATACGATGTAGAAATATGTTCAGAGACCTAAATTCATTAAACTGGTTAACAGCATTATACCGACCAGCAATTGTGCAAAAGCAAATGGAGGATCAAAAGAGTTTGTATCAGATATTTATTCTTCTTGGTGAGCGGTGTCGATGGCTACTGAAGTTCAAGCAAGCTCATTCTCAGCATTCCTCACACCTAAAATGAATGCAAGTAGGGCTTTATCCAAGGCTTCTCCAAAGCAATGAGACACCCTAATTGGCTTTACTGGGCTTTAGAACCGATCTTCATGTATAGCATAATATTTTCTTTACTCTGGCAAAATGTTTTACTAAATTTGGGAGCGAAAGATCACAACTGGAATGCAGCATGGTATTATCTGCTTCATCTTAAAGGTCAATTGGGAGTCTACTTTCTGTAAAATAAATAAGGTAATAATTGGATCAGTATGAATAATCAGAATTCTTGGGCACTTCTGTTGAGGTGTATGAGGGCAAATATCTGGCAGCTAGTCAGGGGATTGATGTAGGTGATGTAGGCAGCAGTAGCGATTCGCTTATCTTCATCCATCCTTCAAATAAACAATCCATCCTCTTTTCCTGCAGGGACTTGAGTGAATTGAAAATTGATGGTTCTCATTATGTTTGCAAGCGTGCACGTCTTATTTTAGAAAAGTCTTCTCAAGCATGAAGCACCTTCATTAGACCACTTACCTTCAATATTTAAATCCCAAGTCTAGCTTCTAATTTTAATAGAGTCATCACACCTTTCTCTTCAGTAATAGCTGGAGGATAACCTGAAATCTTTTATGTAATAATGGTTATGTAGGTCTCCAGGTTTTACAGCTAGATCTATAAGATAAAATATACCCATACGGTAAAGCAGTAACTTAATAGCCTTTCAATGCAGAGACTGTTATGCTGATGCCAGCTGATAAAGCTTTGTTACCTGAGAGCACCACTGCAGAAGATACCAAGAAGGGTATTTGATGGTGAGTAGCAGTAAGTGTCTGGCTGTTTGTTTCTCCAAGCAGGTCAAGAGAATCCCAGAAGAACTGTACTTAAGGACACAGTGAAAAGTGTTGGGCTCCATAGGAAGTTCAGATTTTGACAAACATGTTGAAAGACTTTTTGAGGCTAAGAGCATAGACAGAAGGCTTTATTGTTACTTTAAGCAAAGGACTCGCCAAGGATTTGCTCCAGAAAGCATTGTAACCTCAGATATGTACTTCTGAGACTCTCATACTCTTTTGCATCTTCCTTGACTAGGCAAGGGTGGAGGGAGGGAAGATCCCAATGCCCATGGCAGCCTAGAGCAGCAACATGCTCTGACACCTTCTTGAATGTGTGAGCAGTGAGTAAGGGTGGAATGAGCTAAACTATCATGCCTGCTCTACCCTGTTACAAATAACCTCAATATCGATGGCTTCCTTAAGGAGAACACTAGCCCTCAGAGAAGAAAACAGAGAGGGGTCTGCTGGGCAAGGAAGGAAATGGAAAAGCAGAGCTAAGGTAATGGCATGATAACGCAAAGAGCCCTGAAGTTGAAAACAGGGAAAATGAGCCTCAGCTGAGCAAACTTTTACAAACTGTAGATGATTTTGACCTTGGTCTGATCCTGTAGTTGGGTTCCCATCCACAGTGTTCAATATTGCCAGGGATGTCTGCGATATTGCCATAGGAACAAGTAATGGGGCTGTGGAACTGAGGATTTCTCATTTCCATTTTTCAAAATTGTTTTGCCACTTAGTAGGTTGTAATTACTTATATACTTTGACATTAATTATTGTGAAATGCCTTGAGATTTGACTTGGCTATGTAATTGCATGTTATTTGCACAATGAGTTCTGGTTGTTGTAGCAGGCTTTGAAAGAAACCAGATCCTCTGGAGCATTTTGGGTCCCAGTATAATAACTAATTCTGATAGCAATGTGTCAGGAAGTTTGTTTTCTTCAGAAAAAGGTTGAGCTTTCCCAGATTTCTGTTTCCTTCCACAAGCTGCATGATTAACTGTTGTGCTGCGAGCCATCCAGGCTGGCATAGATACTCTGGAGACACTGGACAACACCAACCCGTTCAAATGAAGTAAGTTGCCGTTGTGATCAGGCTCTTCCCTAACCAGTTTGCTTCCTTCCACTGTTCTGCTTGCAAATAATGTCAGGCCTTGCGGGCACTCTCACCAAGTGGAAAACTTTCTCCAGCGCTGTTCCTCAGGGCAGTGGAGCAGGAGCTGGGAGAGGAGCCAGGAGAGGGCATGGACCTGAGCTCCGGGGAAGCCTCAGTGGCACTCGTGACGCAGGATTTGGAAAAGAAGACATGAGACAGTGTTTCTGATCCAGTTCTCTTATTGTCGTCCTGCAATAGGAGCAAAATAGAAGTGGCAGGCTCTTTCCTGTGGCATGGGGAAATGAACTTCTTGCTGCTACCCATAAAGCACCACGGAAGCCTTATGCTTATCAGTCCATCTTGTGATTAATTCTTAACTAGGTCAGCTTGTCATGGGAGGCATAGTGGTCAGGAAGAGATTTTAAAGAGATTTTAAAGTTTTTAAAAGTTTAAAGATTGTTGTTTATTGCAATTACAGTTCCCTTACAAGAACAAAATAATCTTTGGAATTCTTTTTTCTGTCTTTGTTTATTTTCTTAAACTTCTTAAATCCTGAATAATGTGGTACAGTATTGTGTCCTGGTGTAAACAGCAGCAGTGAGTTTCTCTTCATAACCAAGAGTCAGTCTTCGGTAAAGAGCAGCACCTTAAATCCGGGCAGTGCCATCAGGATGTGTGTATGCATCCCGCCTCTTGCTGCCTTCTTCTATCCCTCCTCCTACTCAACATCTTCTTCACTGTACACAGTCCATAGAGATTCTCTGATTTTAGACTACATGATTAGAAGATTTTGCATCTAACAGGTTTCAAGAGAACTCAGTTCACATACCACCTTTTTCTGCATTCACAGCACTGGTGATGTTAGACAACGCTGTGGACCGTACACATCCTGAAAACTCCTATACAACCATAATCATACTGCAATTTATAATTTGGGTACAACGCGGGTTTCTAGAGGGCTGTAGAAATAAAGCACTTTTCTCTTTGTCTCAACCTTTGTTTTCATTAATACTTCAGGTACTTTGCTTCTCTTTTCTGGCATGGAAAGTCCATGACAAGAGGTTGATACTGAAAGTTTCTTTTAAGAAACACTGCAGAATGTAGGGAAGCTGTCTTTTATATTAGAGGGTTGACATCAAACGTTTGAATCTCTGAAGAATTGACTTTGAATATAGGCTAATAAAACAGCAACCTACTGCTTTGGCACACTAAATGTTACAGCTGTCTCAGGAAAAACAATATTGGTGATTGGTTATGTGGAAATTAATTAAGTCCTTTCTCTGTCTCCAGCTTTTCTCTGCTATGAATAGAACAGTACCGTCATGCTGAACATAATGAGTTTCCATAGTCGTAGCTTGTTTCAATCTCCACATGATGTATTTATGTTTATTGATTTTTAATATTTAAAAGCACATAGAGAGGAAAGATAGAGAGAAGGAGATAAAAATATCACGCTTGTTTTTTTGTGTTTTTTTTTTAAGGAAGATGTTTTGAGCTCCAAATGGCACACGGCCACTCTGAGGAACATCTGTTTTTTAATTTGTCTGCCAATAACTTGTGATGGAACTGTTTACGCATTTCCTGCACCTTCTTGGAGGGTGGAGGCTAATGCTGTCCCTTCTGTTGAAAATGACCATAAAAGTAGGAAATGGGAATAAAAAATACATCAGTAATAGTCCTTTGTTTTTTCTTTTTTTCTTGTTTTGACTATTCTCTTGCAGCTGTAAACGAAGGACCAGCACCACAGCAGCCCTCCTTGCTCCCGCAGACGCAGCCTGAGCACTCCAACAACGAGGACGCCCCGAGCAGAACCATCCCCACTGCCTGCGTCCGCCCGACGCATCCCCTCCGCAGCTTTGCCAACCCCTTGCTACCTCCACCCATGAGTGCAATAGAACCTAAAGTCCCTTACACACCGCTTCTGTCTCAAGCAGGTAAGAGTGGCGGGGGAAAACTCGCCAATCATCTGAACCACTGACTTTGAATTCGTGAGAAAATAGAGAGCGTTAAGACTGTCCCGTACCTTGAAGAAATATCTGTAAGTGCTGGCAGAATGGAAGGTGGATATATACAGTTTTATGGTAATAATCCAGTGTTTCATTCTGACAATCTGGAGTAAAAAATCGGGACAAGGCAATAGCTTAAAATCAGAGTTAACAAGTAAGTGATAAAAATGAATTAAATGAGATGCCAAATTAATCACTTGGTCTTGTTTCCAGTCTCCTGTTATGCTACAGTAGCTTGAACCAGTGCCAAATGCTTGACTCTTGTTTCAAGGCTTGCCTTTTTGATAATGAAAGGACTATTTATGTATGCTGGAGAAGAGCTGACTGCAATCTACTCCACTGTGCAAACTACTTAAAAATTAAATAGAAAGCGTGCAAGGAACAGAAAGAATATTGTTATATATTTTTTCAAAAGGGCTTTCGGATAGTGCCAGTGTTGAATGAAGCTGCAGGCTGGTTTCAGGGTTAGATGAAATGGCGGCACATGGCTCTTGTGAAATGTTCCTTCGTGGGTGGGGGGCACGGCAGCGGGGGGCACGGCAGAGCAAAGGGCACGGTGCCTCTCCAGCTCATTTCGGCTTTGTTTCCAGAGCAGCACAATTTCTAGAGAGCTCTTTCAGAAATTCACCCTGGGATCAAACGAGACCATTTGTGTGATGTACGTGGTACCTGCTTTGTGCGTAAAGTCGCCCAGCGCTAGGATTGTTCTTCGCGTGAGCTGGTGTAGCTTGACTAACACTGTTTGCCTTGGTAATACTAACTACTAGAGCTATTAAGGGGAAAAAAAGGGAGTTGCAGACTGGTATCTCATTTTAACTGTTTGCCCTACTCCTTTAGCTTGGATAATCTCCAGTTTGGCTCAGACAACCTTAGAGATTTCTGCTTTACTCTTTTCTATTCTAATACTGCTTTCCAAGCGTAGCTTTCTTGCCATGCAGCATATGTTAGGTCGATGTTTGCAATGAGCGAGCTACCAAAACATCTCTGCATTTTTACTGGAAGCACCTGCTATCCATCAGCAAGTAATCCACTTTCTGACAGCAGACAGAAGTAGATAAATCCTTATTTGTTGGAGAACTGCTTTTGCCAAATAGTGCAGCTGAATTATTTTTTATATATAATAGAGTCCATTCATCTTTATGTAGTACTGCATTTTACTTTATGAGGATCTACTTGTCTTACTCTAGGGAGTAAGCCTGGTTCCCTCGAAAGGACTATTTGTTCTAAGTCAGTCAGAACTTTCAGAACTTACATTTTAACCATTATAACTGGGAGGCGTGGTACAGGGAGGAAGCTGGGGCATGTTACTAATTTTCCTAAAGAATCCTGTGTAAGCAGATGTAATGTTGCCTACAAGCAATGTAGGCAAACAATGTAGGCAAACAATGCCTACAAACAATGTGCAGGACTTGGTTATTAGATAAAATTAAGAACTGAAAGTTTATGGCAATAATCTGCCGTAAAGCAATGGAAATAAATAAAATAAATTCTAAAGCAATGAAAAAATCTCTTGTGCTGGACTCTGTTACATAGATGAAAGCAAGGTGCTGGGTTGTATATGGCATTCAAACTATCAAATTCAGTGTTACACTAAACCCACAATTTTTACTTTTTACAATTGTGTGTAACTTCATTTCTGATCTGCCTCCGGCTATTTTGTGCTGTTGAGGCCTATTTATTTCTCACTATGTACGGTGTCTCTTGCTTTTCTCAGTGTCCTTGTCCGCAGAGTCGTTAGCCAGACTGATGTTGTCTCCTTCACCAATTTCCTGTAGAAGGGTTTCCTTTGTAACTGTTAACTTCCATTTGTGCCTCTGGGCAGTGAGTTGTGCAGAACTGATCCTGGTCCTGCATGTGGTCCCTCAAAACTGGGTTGCTCGTTCGGTACCCACTCCTGAATCCCACTCCTCTGGAACCCAGACCTCTCTTCTTTTCTCTTAAAATGGGAGCGGAAATAAAATAAATTCTAAAGCAATGAAAAAATCTCTTGTGCTGGACTCTGTTACATAGATGAAAGCAAGGTGCTGGGTTGTATATGGCATTCAAACTATCAAATTCAGTGTTACACTAAACCCACAATTTTTACTTTTTACAATTTTTACTTTTTACAATTGTGTGTAACAGATCAGAACTTCATTTCTGATCTGCCTCCGGCTATTTTGTGCTGTTGAGGCCTATTTATTTCTCACTATGTACGGTGTCTCTTGCTTTTCTCAGTGTCCTTGTCCGCAGAGTCGTTAGCCAGACTGATGTTGTCTCCTTCACCAATTTCCTGTAGAAGGGTTTCCTTTGTAACTGTTAACTTCCATTTGTGCTTCTGGGCAGTGAGTTGTGCAGAACTGATCCTGGTCCTGCATGTGGTCCCTCAAAACTGGGTTGCTCGTTCGGTACCCACTCCTGAATCCCACTCCTCTGGAACCCAGACCTCTCTTCTTTTCACTTAAAATGGGAGCGGAGAGAGAAAACATTGAAAAAGACAGGTCAAGGATCAGTGCTTCATTTCACCAGCAATTCTGAGTACTTAACACTACCCATTAGCATGATATCTCAGCCGTAGTTAAATACGCGTGAAAGGGGAATTTGGAAGACATTTGTGACTTTACAAAGCTTGTGATGCATTTCTCTATTTGAACAAACCTCCTAGGGAAGATGACTGACACATCCCTGCACAGTCACTCCTCCCGAGTCCCCACCGGCAGAGCAAGGGTGGCCGAGCTCTCTGCAGGCCAGGTGAGACGATTCCCTTACGGACCACGTCTGCTAATTATACCCTGCTTAGGGACATCTCAGGTTTAAAAGGCTCTTAGCATATTCCCATGTTGGAATAACACTTACTTTCCTTAACCTGATGGATAGAATTAATTAATTTTTCATTACATTTTTCTTAAACTCAAGACATTTTGACATCTCCTATGTAATAAAGTAATAGGGCAATATGTGATGGACTCATCATCACTTATAACCAATTAAAGCACTCTTTGCTTTGCTATTCTATTTTTTAAATGCATGTCAGTCAGGTGTCTTATCCCATCAGACAATACATAACTAATGGAACAATCCTGCAGAATTCAGAAGGGGAGAAAGCAAGAGAGAACTGTAGAGATTGATCCAGTGATTTCCAGCAAAGACTTTCAAAATCAGGAACCTGAAGTAAAATTAACCTTTCCCTTGAAATCCTTCGTTGCTGGTTTGCAGACTCTCCTCCCTCTAGCTCTATGGGTTTTATAACTCCTTGTGTAAAATAGCTTGTATGGAAATGCCAGACAGCGGTGTCCTCCGGTCCTTAGCCAGCCCCACTGCCTGCCCCACAGCCAACTGCATGCCGAGGCTCCAGATGTGTTTTTATATTTCGATTATAGTGCTGGAGCTGATGGCTAACAGTGGCCCTCATGCAATATTAGCATCAAAATTAATTTTTGGATCTTTCCCAGAGAATAGATGAGCACAGGGCTTTTTCTTGGCTTTGATTGACCTGATGCTAAAAGGAGGTCTCCCCTCTAATATTTTATCTATTCAGCATATCTCTGTAGTGGCATGATAATTAGATGTTAAACTATATCATATGGTTCATAAAAAAGACATACAGAGGTCATTATTCAGTTGTGGCAGATTTTGCCATGAGGATATTTATAAATATTTAAAAGGCTGTGCTCCTGGTTTTGGATCGTGGCATCAGCCTAACCCAGAGCTAAAATCTGCTATTTTTCTTTTCTTTTATTTTTTCCTTTTTTTTTTCCTCTTGAAACCAGTAAATCTGAACTCTTCACCTTAAGCTCTTCGTTGATATTTTATAGGAGATCTCACCTTTTCATCACTGCTTTGTGATTGAATACTTACTTAAGATTCCTAATACTTACTCGGAAGGCGTGAGAATCACTCCGTGGTATTTCCAGTCCCCACTGTGGCTGCGCTTGCTCCTCTTTGCAAGTCATACACATAGGCATAAAAGTGATTTGACTTAGTCCCCTTTCAGGTTAAACAGAAAATGTTTGATGGAGTGTTGAGCTTATTGCATTATAGATCTGACATAAATTCCACAAATGGACAGGAAAGAATTTTTTTTTTTACTCTCACAAATGAATATTCCTTTTAGGTCTTGATGATCAGCTGCACTTTAAATGAACCTGAATTAGGAGGTCATTTTTCTTTTGCAGAAACAAGTGTGAGTGATAGAAAATACCACCTGTGAAGTGGTGGTTTTTATATTGTGTCACAGTTCCAAAACTTCAACCTTTTTAGGCTCCTGTATCTTTTGTGAGATCATAAAAATGCTGCATTTTTTCTTCTGCTACTCCAACAAAAAAAGTGTAGTTGGAAATCCAAATTATCATCTTCTCAGTCTTCCTGGAATTACTCAGTGATACCCCAGAGCTAAAAATGACTTTATTGTACAGCAAAATTGAGCTTGCTTTTCCTCCCTCCTGCTAAGCTGTAAGACATGCCCCAAACTGGCTCTGGGCTGGGAGTGGAGAGGAAGGGCTGCGCTGTGGATGAACTGCTCAAAGATTTATTTCTTTGCCTCTTTGGGAAAAAATCTTGTATTTTCAATGATGTCGGAAGTTTGGGGAGTAAAAGTGAAGAGTGAGGTGAAGAAACCGGGCAGTAAACATCCCTGAGTAAAAAGCAGCAACTGGGTATTGCCTGGACATGAGGACAAATCCTTCCCATACCCAGGCTGACCCACACACTGTTTTCATTACCAAATGGGTTCAGGGAGCCAGATAAGAAAATGAGCTCCGTGAGGTTTTGTGCTGCTTTTTTTCCTGAAGCCATTTTAACAAAAGAACCAGAAAAACAAGATGAGAGCAAGATAAAGCTATAAGGATAAGATAAAGCCAATGTTGAAACCGTGAGCTAATGGTCAAATAAAGAAGGGATGAAATCAAGAGGAAAAAAGGGTATATTGGTGTTAAGCAGTGAATCCTGGGCCATAATAATCTCAAATAGCAAGACTTTGGGCCCTCAGTAGATGCAGAAATTACAGTGATCCTTAGAAGACTGAATATAGAAAGCATATAGAAAGAACTTTCGGTCGTGCTGAAAATAGACTGCTCCTCACAGGAGCGCTGGCAAAATTACTGTTACACAAATGTCTTGAATATCGGATCTCAGATGGAGTGTTTAGAGGTAGAAATTCCAAGAATAAAATGTTTGGCTGCAAATTAGGCAAATTTTGGAGACATTAACTTCAAACTCTCTGGTGCTAGATTTATGCATTTAATTGCTGTCCATTTTTTAGGATGTTTAATCCTCTCTCGTGCAAAGTGGGGAGCTAATTAGTAAGTACATTTATTCTGAATAATCAATTAGCTCTAATTAATTAGCTATACAGCCAAATTCTGGGTCTTTTTCGGGGGGAAGTTTACCATTCACAATAAAAAAATCCCGGTACCAATATAAAACACAAATGAAAACCTATTGCTTCTAATTTGAATTCAGTCATTGAATTTAAAGGCAACTAAGAGCTCTATTGTTAATAGGGTATAAAAATCTTTCTGGCATAGGGTGTTGTGGTTTTTTTTATTGTAATGGTGAGTGTAAATGAGATTATGGACTTTTCTTTATCATACTCTACAATAAGCAAGGTCTACAAATTTACTGAAAATATGGGAATTAATTTTTGAACCTTTTATTCTGAAATCCTAGCTTTTTGCATTAGTAACTCCCAGATTCAAAGGAAAATGATTCTTTTATTTCATAAGGCTTTACCTGCCCCCCCCTTCAATTTTGAGATGTTTTTTTTCTTCCATGTTTCTTTTACAAAAACAGGCTTTCTCCATTCAGCCGGGAGATATATTGACACAGAAGTGTCATGAAAGGGTCAGTCCTGTCTGTTGGAGAAGTCTGTCCCTGGTCCAGTTTAATTAGCGTGCAGAGAACTTGAGACACCTGAGCTGGCTCGTTAAAATCAACAGGACTACTGGAAGGTGTAAAGTGAAGTGTGGATTTAGGTGCTTGTCTGGATAAAGGAACTGATTCCCCTTTGATATAAATGTTCTATTCCGATACAAGGCAGCAGTCAAATTATTTTAAAAGTATTATCTGGATAATTATACTGTAAATCCATAGAAAGATTTAATGATGGGCCATTCTATCTTCCTGTGTTTCATAAGCAGAGAAATAGAACTTTTTCCACTGCATGTACAATTGCTCCACATTAATTTGGGACTGTGTGTGTTATCACTGGGCAGTTGCAGCCAACGAGGCACTTTTGCCCTAACACTTATTTAGCCCACGTAGTTTTTCCAGCAAATAGATTAAAAACATGAAGAGCAGCTGAGGAGACAGAGACCAAATCTCTCACATACTTCCAGGTGTTTGAGCAGTCTGTGGTGTTTTTCTCTCAAAGTGTCCTTTCCAAACTCACTGTTCCTAATGCCTGTTTTGAAGCCATAGCCCATAAAAGTGTGTGAAGTCCATCAGCGCTATTTCAAAACCCCCTCAATAGGCAGTCCCAGTACTTGCTTCGTACCATGTTCTGGAGAGTGATGAATGACTTCTTGCTCTTTTGTGGTTTATTTCTCTTTTTACTTTTTTTCTCCTGCTGTCAAATACTTCGAAATTAAACTTTGCCTCTTTCTAGAACAATTTCCCTTGTGGAATGAGCCCAGCCTCCATTGATTATCACCTCAAAAATCATTTTTAGAAACTCAGTTTCTCAATTAAAAGTATTTTTTCCCACCTATAATGTAAAACATCTGAGTCTTCAAATAATAGTTTTCATATCGTTACATATAGTTACATGTTCCCCTGAGAGGCACCATCTTACTTAAATGGGAACATCCTGCCATGGAGCTACGAGTAAGCTCACTTCTACATGTTATTCTCGTCTTTACGTTTCCACTTTTAAGTCATTTAAACCAACAGTTTTTACTGGTGGAGATAACAAATAACCCGTAAGTGGCGTTTGTTCCTTTTGTGATTTTCTGTTGTACTTTTATGAGAAAATTGCCTCTCCATACTGCAAGATAAGCAGTATACCCGCTAGCTTTGATTAGGGAAAACATCTGGCTTTGCATTGCTATACAGCCCTCCTTCCCCACCCGTGAAGTTCAGGCTGCCAGTCTCCTCACTGTCAGAAGCATCTGGGATAGGTGAAATTCTTCCATCATTTTCATTTTCCAGATTGGTCACTTGCAGTTTTGCGAGCTACAGTCTCTCTCTGTGGGAGCATCCTTGCAGATTCCTCTGTGCCTGCAGATCTTCATTACTAGAAGCAGCTCTAGGTAGTGGCACAGACAGTTTTGGGGTTTTGTCCTGTTGGTTAGAAAAAGCTGTGGAAAAGGTGTGAGATGCAGGGCCAGAAAAGATTATCCTCATTTAGTTCCAAGTCTGACATTACCTTCTGATTTCTACAGCTTATTTTGACTTCTGTAGTCTCATTACACAGGATTCATCTTGGTACTCTTCATCCTCTAAGAATCCTCTCAGTTTGTATGAAAACAATATGAAAACAAAGGCTTGTTTGCACCCCAGTAGATCGACTTTCATCTGCCTCCTCAGAGCAGGTAATCTCCAACTGCAGATCCTCTTCAGGTCTTTGATGTGTGCCCTGTCTGTTGGGCTACTGGATATAAGAATATATCTGTGTCCCCAGTTTGGAAATTTTCTGTTCAAGTTTCCAAATCAGTTTCACGAGACAGGCCTATAAATACCTTGCCTGAGCCAAAATATTTTTTGCTTTGTTAAAAATCATAAACCAACAACAAAAAAATCAGCTTTAGATTAATCAAATATTGAAGAGAGCATTTTGTGCAACTCTGGAATCAATAGACTAAAATGGCTGCAGGTCAAAAACTGTAGCCCATGTACGACACAGTGCCTCTTACTGCAAAATCCTCTTTGCAGACTTTCTCTGGTGTCCTGTCTGCTGGCACACATTGTGTTTGATGATGGTTGTATGTGTTTACCACGAGCAAAATACTAGGAAGAGAAACATTTTAAAAAATGCTAAATGTCCTTTCTGTAGCTGTGGTCACTCTCTGGTGTGTAGCCAAGATATGGCCTTCCCAAGCCCAGCTGTTAGTGATCTCTGCAAAGAACACGTTGGCATTGCGAGCTTGATCCACATCTCACCGAGGTTAATGGGAAGACTCTCATTGCCTTTGAGATTGGCATTACCACCTAGTGACACCAAGTTATCGCAAGCTTTCTGAGGAGCTCAGGACTCGCAGGCAAAGTTGATTCCATCACATTTTCTGTTCCATCTATAGATTATCATGTAGACTTCTCCTCTTTGTCACTGGCAGTGACAAACCCCTCTCAACACTTCGTACAGTTCATTTTTTCCTGCGTGCAAGTCCTCAGGCTTGTACAGAGCTTTCCAGATAGGATCTTCCCAACGCTTTGTAAAACAGCATTGCTATTTGCCTTGCTTCTGCCAAAAATTGCTTCCCTCTTACATCCAAAGATCGTGGTTGACTTCTCTGAGGCACATACCCCCTTGTAGGCTTGACATCAGAAGCGTGCAGGCTTTTCTCTTCCCTCATTTGCTTCTGTTAGACCCATCATAATTTCTGGCAAAACTTCCTGTTCCTTCTTCTCAGAGATGTGACTCATTCCTGGCTCATTTTAGACTTCTGATGAATAGGTGTCTGCTCGTGCCAGTCACATAAGCTCTCTGTGCAGCCAAAGGGGAGAGAGAGAGGGGGGATCTTCTGAAAGACAATTCACCCGGCCTCTCTGCAGACTTTGGAAGGTGCTTCTTTCCCTAGATGATTGAGGGAGATGAAAGAACCAGCAGAGACTCATTCCTCCCTTTTAAACAGCTGAAGCGATGTGAAGTTCAGCTGAAGGGATGTGATGCATGGTCTAGCCTCCTTGCTGTGAAAGTCTGAAAGTTTGCACAAGCAGCAGATAGGCAGAAAGGTCCGTGCGGGTCGCCGGGTGTTTCTTCAGCTCCAGCTTCCAAGCTTTTGCTAGTAATAGATTTCCTGATCACACACCTATTGTATGTATCAAAACATTAAGAATTGGTCCTAAATCCAGATCTTGAGGAACTCCGCTGGTAGCCGCCTTCTACTCCAACAGTCTCCTCTGAGCATGATTTCGTGCCGTCTCTCAATATACCAGCTCCTTTCGATTTTTGCATTCATCTCCATTTTCTCCACTTTTTTCCCATGTCAGTGTTTTGAATCATCGCCCAGAACGCCTGTAACACATGAATCACGTTGGAATTTTTTGTCTTCAAGTCTGATACAGACCCCAGATCCACTGAGTGCTAACATAGAATTTTTTGGCACTTTCTGAGTTTCCAGCTCACTGTGCTCCCTGCAGCTGGGGACCGGCTGTGGAAACCCTGTGACGCGAAGAGCAGAAACCCTGAGCCCTCTCACGGAAATTAGTTGTTCTCACCTGGCCAAGTACATCATCTCATGTCCCATTTGACATAGCTCAAAATACAATAACCTCAAGTAGCTCTCCCAAAGTATTGCTATCAAGAGGATGGATGCTGGATTGGTTTTACTTGGTGTCCGTCGTGATAACACATGGCCTGATCTGCACAAATGCATGTAGATTTAGAAAACTGCTGCTTCTCGGCTTGGCGCAGGGTGGCACTGATGTGCAGAGCTGCTGAAGTACCCGGGACGGTACCGCAGCCAGTTGCGAACCGGCCTTGGGGAGACGGCGTGGCTGGGATTTCCACCTGGTAGCCATATATCATCTAACTAATGAGCCACTGAAGTGTTCAATAACCCTGCTGAGAAAATGAAACTTCTACACAGTAAATCCATGCTGGGGCTGCTCCGAGTTACACCTGATCCGTATTGGCATCTTCTGCCTCTCGCGGCCCCGGTTCCAAGGTTTTCTCTTTTTTACTTGTGAGATTCCCGCTGAGTTGGAGAACATTAGAAACCAAAGCAATTTTAATTGAATTAGCTACTCATTTGCATAAATTAGTTTACTTACTTAGCTTGTCAACCTTCTGCGTCCAGAGTTCTCTTCGAGAGGCCTACTTGGTCTTTTTAATGTCCTTGGGGGGGAGAGGGCTCAACTGTTGTGCTAATTACGCATTACCTTGGCAAGTGGTCACTGCTATAAAACATTTGCTGAAGAAGTTGAAATACGCAGCTATGCATGAGGAAAATTTTCTCAGCTTCATTTTAGTTATGAGCGTTACGATTTGCCCGTTGCTTTTGTGAGCTAAAGGGCAAAAAGATGCACAAACTGAACTTACTAATCATCATTATGGCTTCTCATTAACAACATCCGGGAGGGAACATCTGTCTTCGTGCAGAAAAGTGGGTCTTTAATTCCAATTACTGCAATTAATGAGTTACATATGAGAAAAATGTTTTTCACCACAGGACTGAGAGGATTACAGGAGCAACATATTCTGCATTTCACATGAGCTCCTCACCACCACATCAAATATTTACTTCTTCACGAGCCCGTGAAAATCAAACCAGTCGCAACACAAAGTCACTTGTGTTAAAAAAAGCCTATTTGGGTCCACTAATCAATAAACGGCATGGGTGCAACTTTCTGCGGTGGCTGTATACTGCTATTTCTTCTTCACGTCACGGTGCTATCCCAGGATGCAACCCAGCTTCCCTCGAGCTGGAATTGGATAAGCCTCCCGTGGGCAGGGCGCGCGGCCGCGGCTGGAGTAGGAGGAATGCCACCGCTGCGCGCCG
>NW_010510200.1:22660-26637 GCF_000687285.1 Phaethon lepturus
GCGCTGCGGGTGTTTCCAAAGCACGGGGGGAAGAAGCGTTGAGGGGCTACAGTCTGTGCTCCAGGCAGCTGAGGGTCAGTTTGCCCGTGACTCTACCTTCTTCGCTTCATTCTTTGGAGCTGGGCTCTTGCATTCCCCCGTGGTCCTGCGGCGTGTAGCTGCTGGGGGCATGTTTCGAGTGCCGGCGTCTGGCTCTTCTCCCAAACCCGTGCTCGGCGCCCACGGTCGTGCTGTCCCTCAGGTCTTAGGGTGCTTGTACCAATGCCAATGGGGAAACATATTTTTTGTTTGCTTTGGAGATAACAGAGCATTAAAAGGCCAAAAAAGAAAGGGGGGGGGGTGGGGGGCGAGCACACTTCTTTGGAAATATGCTTTTTTATGAAGAAATGAAAAGAAGTGAAAAACATTTCCTGTTTTTTAAAAATTGATTTGAATGTGCAGCGCTCAGAGATTGAATCTTTGGGGATAGCTGTGTCTTCTACTCTTACTCTGAGATACAGGGAAGTTTGAAGGCCCAGTTATTAAAGAATTCTTTTGGCTATTAAGCTGGAGCTGGAAGAGTGAGGGTATCTTTGTGGCTATCTCTTTTAGCTTGTATTGAGCTTTCACACGTTCATAGCTTCAGCTAAACGGGAGTTATCTGCAATTCTCAGCCTCACAGAAAGGGTGTCTGCAAGTCTCTCCTCCTCTGCCCCCGTCTTGCAGCTCTTGACTGTATCTTACTTTTAATGAGCAGGCTGTTGGCAACTGGATTGCAGCAGGGATTTTGTTCTCTCTTCTGCTCCATTGTGTTTTCTCTGCCTTAAACTAATTAAAAATGTAAACACAGTTCTTCAAAATACAGGGAAGTGAATCTGCAAGTCTTGTCTCCTGGCTACTTGCTGGAGCTGTAAGGGTATGGAAAGCTGTCATGGCTGCAGTGATTTGGTGGGATTTGGGGATCGAGAGCCGTGGCTGCCCCAGCTGCAGCAGCCACCCGCCTTCCTGCGCTGGAGGTACTCTCCAGGCAGTGCCGCGCCGGGCTTGGGAGCATTGCTTTCGTGATACCTGCGTGATCTATAGGAAAAGAGAGGTAATCAGGTGGGAATCTAGTGATGACAAAAACAAATGGGTGTTTAAACTGAAGATTCATGAAAAGATGGTTTGGTTTTGCATGGAAACTGGGTGGGATTCTGATCTGAGACATGGATTTCGGAGTGTGCCTGTGTGTGTCCCATGTGGATGGAGACATCTCCCACGCTCCTGGTGTCTGTGTCTCGGCTCCAGAGCCACGGGCGTCCTCGTACAAACCTGTCCTGTGGCTCACCCTTGGGACACCCCTTCCTCTGTGCACATTTTATGGCTGGGGGGTCTCAAGCCCTATTTTTCTCATTCTGGGTCCGATTCTGATGCAATGGCCGATAGCCTACATGACTTACTAAGGCTGATGCCTTTTGATACCTCTAATAAGCACAATCAGCTACTAAAGTGATGGCTGTTGTTACTATCATTAGTATGGTACACATTTTCTTAATAGAGAAAGGCAGGGAACTTGCTGAAGGTCATAATGGAGGAAGTAGATAGAAAAAAACTATTTATTTATGATTTGTTGTCTTGATTTCAATGGAAGTCAAATGAGCAGAATGAAAATTATGCCCAAGTCCCATGGGAGATGGAAACCTGCCCTGTGAGACTCCAAAATGAGCCCCTGCGCCAGAGGGGATCTGCTGTTACCCGGTGGGCATGGCTGGGGGATCAGACACTCCCTGGTACTTGATTGCCCCTGCCATGCAAGTGTCAGCCTGGAGATGGCATATTTAAAGATAAGAACAGGAAACTTGCCTTAGGGCACAGGTAGGCATCAAGGTGGTTTAATGCCGATAGAGAGAAAGTGGGAAGAATAAATTTTGGGGACCTAGGTGGCTGGAGGAGGTGCCAAAGACCCTCACTTGGAATGAGTTTGGCCTTAGGCAGGTCGTAGGGTTGTTTAAGCCGTAGCTTCAGGAGGAGCAGGAAAGCAAGCTTGAAATTGCTGTCCCCATTTTTGGCCTTGAATCTATGATGCGTGAGATACATGATCTCAGTTTGGCTTTGTATGGCAACTTTAATTTTAAAACCACCCCACATTTTAAGTGTACTTAAAATCAACGTCTTCTGTGCCTCTATTTCAACTCACAGCCCTTGCCTCGCCAGCAGAGTCTTGCATAGAGCCAAGGATCTTGTGCTGAGTGGAGGCATATTGTCCAGGACGATGGTTTTATACTTTGATGTTTTAAATCATTAAAAGAGATGTAGAATTTTTTATTTCCTCTGGAAGAGAGCTGAGACATCTCAATTGATGCATCTTTAAAGAGCAGCACTTCAAACCGTGCTGCGGCTGACACCTCTTTTGCCAAGCAGCAGCACTGCAGCTCGGTGTGGTGGGCAAGAGGAGTTTTAGCAGAGCTGCTTAAAAGGGAAATCCCTTTCTGTCAAAAAAATAAACCTATTTTGATTTTTTTTCACCCTCTTTCCAAGCTGGGATAAAAAGTCAGAAAGAAAATTTTTTTTTCGAGAGAGAGAAAGTTGAAATACAGTTTTTATTTTAGTTTGCTCAGTGATCCACCTGGAGGGCTGCTGTCAGGTTGAGGGACATAGGAACAAAAAAGGAGGAGACCCATGGAAATAACTGCTATTCCCTCAGCCTGGCCACTGCCCTCTGCTCTTTGGTCTCACTTTCTCCCCCAAACACAACATTGAACTGACTGTTCCCTGCCAGGCAGGGTCCATGGAGCTCAGGTTTTCATTATCTTCCCAGAGTACCTGGTTTGTAGGTATTTTTCCCAGGAAAATTGAAGTTTCCGTGTGCAAACTTCTGTTTTTGCAAAAGAGCACGCTGCATCAAAAAGTAATGTCAACAGACAATTGTAAACCTGCTGCGACTGTGAGTCCTCTTCTGGGAGCAAAGCCCATGAAATACAATGGAAGAGTTTTTAGAAAGTGGTCTTGTTGGCTCTGGTGTTCGTCAAGGAAGAAGTAGCGTCTGTGGGGGACTGTACATTTACAACTGCAAACACAAGCAGCAATCGTAAAACCAGCTGCATTTTGCCTATAATTCCCAAATTTCACTGCAATCCCCATTTTCATACCTACAGGTTCTTAATGTGACTTTTGTTTCTTCTTCCAGGGCCTAACCTCCCCAAGGCTCAGGTTAAAACAGCATCCCTTGGCTTGGCAGGAAAAGCCAGGTCACCTCTGCTGCCCGTCTCAGTGCCCACGGCCCCGGAGGTCGCAGAGGAGGGACACAAGCAGACGGAGGACTCCGCGAACGTAAGAACCATGTTTCAGAGCCAGCCTTCTTGCAAGGCTCATCACCGTCGAGTTACATTCCCTAATCCCCAACCTACACATTAATTTTTTGATAACGGTCTGTCCCTCCTTACCCGCGGTATTACGCTGCAGCTGATCGCTATTAGAAAGCCAGTAAAACGCTCTGGCAGCCAGTAGAACTTTTCTGTTGGCTTTAATGGACTTTGGAATGTGTAATACAGGGGAGAAGCGAGTGCTTAAATTCTGTGTTAATATTATCCACGGGACGACTCACACAGCCTCTCCTGAGCGCCCTGAGATATTAGGAGAAGAGAGAGGGGGGGTGAGAAGTGCGATAAGGGAAGAAAATAATTTTGGCAGGGAAAAAGGAGTATATAGTAATACCAGATAATGGTGAGAAAAATAACACTGAAGGAGTAGATAAGTGAAACTGAAAAGATGGTGAAATTAGAATAATCTTTTCATTCCTATTAAGACTGTCTTATAGAAAGGTCCCACGTGATCCAGAAGATGACACAGTGCAAAAGAAAAAGAATAAGGAGAAAACGGAATATGTTAAATACATGTTGTCTATCACCTCTTTTCATCTACTTGCACAGGAGAATTCTTTGCTAGGCACTATAGCAGTGATTTGTCCAGCACTTTGTTTGTGAATCCGTTTACGTTTTCAGCCTGGCTGAAGGGAAAGA
>NW_010510200.1:26687-31472 GCF_000687285.1 Phaethon lepturus
AGAGAGAAGATTTGCTTTAGACATGGCCATGGAGGGTTTGAGTCTGCTGGCTGATGAATGCAGGACAGCAGGGTTTGATTTCTGCTTGTCATTATGCAGAGTATAAAAATACACTTCTGCACAGAGTTGCAGAAGGATTCTCATGTTTTGCTGGGAAAAGGGGACACAGGACGATGTAAGAGACATGGAATCTCCTACTGGGAGGGAAATGGGAAGGGCAATGCCCTCCATGGTAAAATTGCTGGCAATAAGGAGTAATTTAACACAGGACATTTGATAACACAAAGTGTGATTTCAGCTCTCAGTACCTTATTTTATCACAGAAGCACGATTTAGCTTCCAGGAGAGACACCGCTCAAAGCTCCACAAGTGCGAGGGCAGTTACGGGTAATACCGGTGCAGGCAACAAGCTCATGGGGTGGTCAGAATTTGAGGAGAAAGGCTAAAATTGGGGGATTTTTTTTTTTTTTTAATTAAGCTTGACTCTGTGGGGGCTCTTAGAAGCTAGCTGCCTGCTCCATCCCACCTCAGGGACTGCAGGGCTTATACAGCACTTTCAGATCTTTTACTTGGTAAAACCCACGCAAATGCCTAATGTTTGAGCTCCCTCTCAATGGTGAGCATTTGACCTCTCTGTTGGGTGCTAAAAAATGTTTTCATAGTCCCCCCCAAGCCCCAAGCATGAACACATGTAACATAAGGGAGGGAGCTGGGGAAATGGGGACTCGGGGAAGGGTCGCTAACATTGAATATTGCTCTAGTGTGGTCACCTCCGGCTTTCAGCTGCCGTGTTGAGCCCAGAGAGGCCGTGCTAGCCAGCCTGTAAGCGTCAGCCCGTCCGTGAGCGCCGCAGGTCCCTGAGGACCGCGCAGGGAAGGTGTCCTGGTGGGGGGGCTCCGGGACGTCCCTGCCACGGGCCATGTCCCGGGCTCTGTGCAGGGGCCTTTGGGTTGCCATACCGCTGCCCGCTTATCTGTGCGCGTTTGTTCACTCGCAGGTTTATGAGCAGGACGATCTGAGTGAACAGATGGCCAGTTTGGAGGGGCTAATGAAGCAACTCAATGCTATCACAGGCTCAGCCTTCTAACAGCTCTTGATGAAGCGATAATTATCCCGGAGCATTGCAGCGTACCAGGATTTCACGCATACCACCCACGTACACCACTCCATAAAACTGTGTTATTCCCAGTACCACCCCTTCAGCGCAAGGAAGATTCCTGCAAAGTCCTAAAGGGAATGATAAAAAGAAGAAAAAGGAAAGAAGAATAATGGAGATGTTACAGAACTGTAGATCTGGCATCTCAAGCGACGAAAGCGTGGCAAGGCAAATGACATCATAACTGCGGAGTCGTAGCTGATGCCACTGGATTGCTCATTTTGATCTACTAGTCTTCGTAGAGCTCAAGTTGTCATGACTAACTCATGTTTTACTTCGTAGAGGTTTGTAGCTCTTTGTATAGATCTAGTCTTACCTCATGCAAGTATGTTTTTAAACATAGACCATGCCGTTAATGAGGCAGTGTTGTAGGTCACTCATTTTTTTTTAATACGTAATTACTGACTACAAAAACACCCATAGCAAATAATCACACCACCACACCAAAAATTCGGAAGTTTTCCCAACAGCAGAAAATGAAAAGAGAAATTACTAATTTCTTTTGTCATCTCCGTCACTCATCTCGCACGAGTGGTGGGGATTAGCGAGTTGCTGTAAAATTCAGCCATTTTAGCAAGTGTTTGTAAATCCTCCCATAGTTAATGTTTTATGTATGGCAAACAGAGAACCAGGAATGTATGACAAAAAAAAAAAAGAGGAAAAAAAAAAGTCTGCATTGGTGGCCTGCTGCCAGCCAGCCGGTGTACACTTGCAAAAAGAGGACATAATACGCAGTCTTCTCTGACAAGCAGTCGTTACGTGCTCAAGTTTGTAATAAAACACGTCTGCGTATGGGCGGCCTTGGTGCCAGACCGCCCTGTGACGACATTGGGAAGCGCTGCTGGGTCCACCGCGAGCCGGAGCAGAGGGAAAAACGGAGCTGAAGTTTCCCTGAGCCTTTCCCATCCACCCCGCATCCCCCGGGACGGCTCCGCTCCGAGGACCCGTCTCCCTGGGATGACGGTGGGCAGAGGATGAGAAGGGCAAAGGGGTGGCAGGCACTGGGTGCTTCCTGCGGGCAGGACACAAGCCTAGGGGGAGAACCACGGAGGCCAGTACCTAAGTAAATAACTGATAAATTAATTAAGAGGGCTCTTCTGCAAGCGTAATATCCCCTGGTTGAGGTCGGCAGTACTCCAGGAGAACAGCGAGCAAGGAGCGGAGAGCAGCCCGACACAGCGAGCCGTCTTCAGGGATTCCCTCTCCCTCTTCTCCCGGTGCTTTAGCTGCGCGTTACAGTGTTTATTGACAGCGATAACTGGTTGAATTGACTAAATTTTGTGTGCATACATTTTATTGCTAAATTTTCAGTTGCATTCAGCGTTAATCCCTGTTTATGCAGCTGAATCACCAAAAGGGAACTAATTTGCATGTTTATCAGTTAGGAGGCTGCAAAACCCAATAAGAGAGTTTCAGATGAATTATTCCATTCAGCTCTGCCTTTGATTTCAAGCTTGAGTGGGTCATAATTTTAAAAGAGCATGGAAAGGATAGGATCTTTACAACCTAATAGCTCCTTTTATTAGGTAGGTAATTATATGTGAATCTCCGAATAAAATATTTTGAGTAAAATGGCACTGCCACAGAAGTAATAATTCAGATTATTTTCTACGGCCCTGTGGTGGAAAGGAAATCAGATGTCAAGGAGGAACTCAAATGCTTCATTAGGAACTCTAGTGTGTTCGTAAAAATGCTCCTTTGAAAATGCCTTGTTATTCAATTTACTAAGATTTTTAATGAAATATTTTTCGAGAGCGAGGAAATCTTGTTTGCATGGGAGGCTGAGCTTTCCAGTTCTGAAAGATTTGTAGCCAAAAACCTCTACTAAAAATAAAATGGACAAATCTTTCCCGATGAAAACCCAGCTCAGCTCTTAGAACCTATAAAATCACTACCTCCATTTTAACTCGCAGAAAGAAGGCTTAATGCTGCTTTTAAATAGCTCCCCGTCCATATTTGCCGAGATTGACATTGTTGAAATAGGAACATAAGGTCAAATCTGTCTTTCACTTACCATTTACGAAATATCTCTTACCCTGGATTTGCAGCAGGATAGCTGGGAACAGAAATGGCCCCCAGGACTTTAAAGAGCAGCACTGCACCTTTTTAATCATGGAATGCTAATCCGGGACCAAGTGTGCAACAGCCCCAAATTGCCTAAAATAAGACGAGCCACAAAGAGGTTTGCAGGTTGGATTTTGTTTGTTTCGGACACAAGCATTGTAGCCCCCAGGCGCTTTGGTATTGATCAGCCTCTTCACTTTGTTCAGGCGTCTCTCTCTGACCGAAGCGCTAAGCCCTTGAAGTCTGCCGATGGAGCTGGCGCTCCGCGAGCACAGCCTTTCTTCTGCCTTTCGAAGCTTATCTGTTTTCAGGCTCAGCCCACTTAAATCAACAACGCTGGTAGACCAAGGCCAAGGTCCACGCTGAACCAAGTCCTCATGTACTCGGTCCGTGGGAAGGAGCAACTCTACCGGCTCAGCCCAAGCAAGACACAGCCGCTCCCCCTCCTTCTAAAGTAGTAAGAGATTTCTGCGTTGATTTAAGTTCAGCATTTGTCAGTAAAACTAAGTTATTCCATATAAACTCTGAGTTTTGGGGGTTTTGTTGTTAGTTTATTGTTTTTTAATTTTCCTTCAGCTGTACCCTTCACCTCCCCTGAGCTACATGACACTGAATTTGGGTGTCGTTGTCCTAAGGAGCCTTGGGGACATTCCCGACCTTCATTTGAGGATGATTTTAGTACAATTCCTAATTAATTAGTAAGCAGGCATTTCTTTTAAAAATTTCAGCTTATGTGTGAACTACATAACTTGCAAAACTCAAAATTTCCACATTGTATTTTGCTGATGCTCTATTTGTTTGCAGTGAGCTTGGCTGAGAATTTCTTTGGATTTTGACAAATTCCTCAACTGTCAGAATATTTATAGCCCGTGACTATCTCAGCCATGGACACTCCCAGAAAAATGTAATGAGAAATCTGTCAATGCATGACGGGCTTGTGAAGCTTGATGTTACCATGGAAGATCATTACCCATTCAATACAACAGGGCTGCCATAAACAGATGGAAAAAAAGTCCAACAGCCAAAGAAAGATACATTTTTTTCCTTTCTTTCCCCCTCCCCCTTTTTTCTTTCTGCTTCAAGACCTGAAAGTGGAGCAATATCAATGGTTCAAAAGGCTGAGAGCTCCCTGGCTCAGCGGCTTTGTCTGTGGACTGCTTAGATGTTCACTTCTGGGGAAACGGTTCAGTCACTTTGATAAGCTGTTTAATTTTTGGAACGGGGAGGATAATCTGCTGCTTGTTCTTGCGTATGATCTTGATAACGTCATGATTTGGGGCTGCACATAGATACTGCCAAAATTTTGCCATAGGGTTTGTGGTGTCACTTCTCAGGGAGCAAGGACCATCATATCCCCTATACTGGCCTGGCTGTTTGTGCACCCTCACATTTGGGAACCGGCGATTCCCAACTAAAAGGCAGCCAGAAACTGGAGAAGCACAAAGATAGTCACGTAGGTCCGAGCAGGATTGCCCACTCCAGGGTTTCCCAGCAGGTTTGCAAATGCTTTGAAAGCTGTTCGTGCTCTGCCACGACACGCAGCCCACCACCAGCGGCACCGCGTG
>NW_010510200.1:31742-32054 GCF_000687285.1 Phaethon lepturus
CAGGAGCATCTTTCCACCACCCCCTCCCAGAGCCAGCTCTTTAAAAACCGGTTTAGGTAGGATGCTGTGTGTCTGGCCTGATTCCCTCCTTGACATTTTTAAAGAGTAGATGATTTTTAAAAACCTTTCTCCAGAGCTTCTGGGCACGTTCGCAGTGCATGCTCGCTCGCTCTGACGTCTTCTGCCAAAACACGCAACGCAACCCAGAAAACACCAGGCAAAAGGATGGCAGGGCTTGTTCACGCGTGGAAGGACGGGAGCGAGTTAACAGCGAGGCCGTCTCGGTCCTTCCAGCCTTTGGGAAGCGTCAGT
>NW_010510201.1:0-1549 GCF_000687285.1 Phaethon lepturus
GTGCCCCCAGAGCCGCCCCGGGAGTGCTGGAACCACGACCCGCCCACGGGACTTCCCGGGCTCCGCGGGAGGTTTTCCAGCTCTGGCAGGAGCAGAGCAGGAGGGAGCTGCCAGCCGGGAGGGTCAGATCCTGCGGCGGAAAAAAACGGCCCACTCCAAAGCTCTTACCTTATTTTCTTTTTAAAGCTGGTTTTCTTTTTAAAGCAGCAGCTCCTGGAGTCCCATGATCACTGCTGAGTCTCTGCCTTCATTTCAGACCAGGAGGGTCTTCAGAGCCATCCTCGCTGGAGAGCACAGGGGAGAAAAGTAAATCTTTAAAGGCTCAAACCCCACAATCTAATAAAAAATAAATTTCATTTTTTTAATCTTTGGCATTGAAACAAATCTCACAATTTTGGGTGCTCCGACTCACCCTCTGGGCAGGTAAAGCCAGGTGAAGGGAAGGCACCAGAGATTAAGATAAGCCTTCTCCAAGGCATGATGCTCACAGCCGGGTTAGCCCATCCCCTCCTGGCCCTGGGGGCCTGATCCTGCCCCACAGGCTGCAGCACACTTACCTGTGCGGGGAGCCGCTGGCTTAACATGTCTGGGGGCTTTTGGGGGACAAGCAGGAGCAAAGCTCAGGCAGACCTGACCCTCGAGGGTGGCTGTGGCCAGGCTGGAGCTGAGCTGCAGCTCCAAAACAGCCCATTCTGGTGTTGTTTTGGTGATGCCTGATTTTAATTTTCATCAGCAGAATTAATCTGTGGAGTTATTTTCCCTTCCTCCCCCTCCCCTTCCTCTCCTCCCCGCTTTAGATGGAGAATTTGATCATTTCTCCCAGGAGCTCGGCACCATTAACATTCACTCCCGATGCAACGCGAACCACGCTGCATCGCCAAGTGCCGCCGGCGCTGCCGGCTCCGGTACCTGACCCCGGCTCAGAGGGGACCTGGGCATCGGCTTCTCCCTCCCACGGCCCAGGCTGGGAGAGCCCCTCCGTCCCCCGGCTCCACACCGGGCTGCCCCAGCACAGCCAGGAGGGTGGGATCCTGGCCTCCAGCATCGCTCTGCCGGAGCTTGGGCTTTCCAAGAAAATGCAAGCTCTGGGAAGAGCACCCAAGCCAAGGTCATGGCCAAGTCTTGCAAGATTTGGTGTTTTAAGTCATGCGGATTGGTAACCTGGGGCTTTCCCAGAGTCATGTAAATTTGCAGGCTTTGGGTTTTCATTAATAAAGGTTAACTAACAATTTTTAATTATTAATTATAATAACTGTTATTGTTATTTAATATTATTATTGTTATTAAATATTGCAGACCAGGCTGCCTTCCCCAGCGATAGCACTGGGGAGCCACAGTCAGCGCAGCCTCATCCAGCCGGCACCGCGCCAGCCGTGCGCCCCGGCTCTGCGTGTGCTATAGATCCATGGGCAACGTATGTAATCTATATGGGAAGCAGCCCATACTGAGACTTTGCCTTCCTGGCTTAGCTGAGGTCTGAAGGCGGCCCAAGAGCTCGGGCAGGTGGGGCGGGAGGAGACGGGGAGCCTGGTGGGGTTAATGGCTGGCT
>NW_010510201.1:1618-2106 GCF_000687285.1 Phaethon lepturus
CACCATTGCCCATGGACAAACCCGCTGGGTTTCACCCCTGGGGCTCCCCAAAAGCCTTTTTGACGCCCGGTTCAGGCCCTTCTCTCCTCCGCAGCTCCCGCAGCAGCAGCACTAAGGGATGTGCAGCTTTGCATCCCAAGGGATGCGGATGGGCGGCAGCAGCCCCGCGGAGGGAAAAGGGGCTTTTGCAGCAGCTCTGCCCTTTGGGTTTAATTGAAGGCAGCGGTGGCAGCTCCTGCCTGTGCGCAGGCACAAAAGCCCACCTGCGCCCACCGCGCTTAACCGTTTCCTTCCCGGACACGAGCCCTGCCGGGGTGTCCCGCCCGGGAAGTGAAATCGGTTCCGAATGGGAAGTGCAACTGAGCCAGACCGGCCCGGGGTGGGGGAGGCAGCAAAAAACCCCAAATTCATAAGCTGGAACAGAAAAGAAAGGTTAAACCCTGCGTGTGCTACCATCCTCATCGCCCCACGGCTCGTCCCAGGCAGGA
>NW_010510201.1:2145-2450 GCF_000687285.1 Phaethon lepturus
CTCACGCCGCCACACGCCCTCGGCAATAGCCGAGACAGTCACTTTGTCCCACCGAGGCGGTACAGAAAGAGGGAACTTGGAATTTTGCTTTAGAGGGACTCCTGCTTCAGCACAGCCTTGGGCTTTTTTCCCTCGGTTCCGAATGGGAAGTGCAACTGAGCCAGACCGGCCCGGGGTGGGGGAGGCAGCAAAAAACCCCAAATTCATAAGCTGGAACAGAAAAGAAAGGTTAAACCCTGCGTGTGCTACCATCCTCATCGCCCCACGGCTCCGCCCCGGCAGGGGGAGAGGCGAAAGCGGGGCCC
>NW_010510201.1:2595-2926 GCF_000687285.1 Phaethon lepturus
GGGTGCGCGCCGGGGGGCGGAGCCCGCCACGGCCCAGCCGTGGTGCTGGGCGAGGGCAAAGAGGCGTTAGCTGAGACGAGGAGCTGAGCGCTTTATTTTTAGTCTCAGTTTAACAAGTATTAATTAATAAGAGTGTAAATGCTAATGCCTAGATGACTCAAACTGCGTTGCCTGAAACGAATGTTTGGGACTTGTCTGTGCCAGGATTTACAGCCGGGTGCGTTCGTGGGGCTAAATCATTGCTCGAGCTGCAAGGATAAGCTGAGCCGGCTTGCTGCCGCCGAGGCCGGCGTTGGCCGTGCCGCCGTGGGATGTGCCAGGGGCTCCGGCG
>NW_010510202.1:0-553 GCF_000687285.1 Phaethon lepturus
ACTTGTTCTTGTACGTTCCTTTGTCAGTATTTTTGGTGTTTTTATCATTGTTGTTATAGGGGTTAATATAGGGGTTGTTATAACCCTATATCATTGTTATTATATAATCTCTCTTGCTGTCCTATTAAACTGTGTTTATCTCAACCCATGAGGTTTTTTTTTCCCAAAAAAAAACCCCCCCGGTCCCACTGGGGGAGGGGGAGTGAGCGAGCGGCTGCGTGGTGCTTAGTTGCCGGCTGGGGCTAAACCACGACAATAAGATTTATTTACAAATGGTGAACAGGTTGGTTTAACTGCAGAGATATTGATTTGCATCAATAGTTGTACCTGCTTGAGGGACCATGATGGATTAAACATCATTTGCTGTCGTCCTACATATCTAATTGCATATGGCCCAATTTCAGCGATCAATGGGTATATAATTCGAGTGGTGGTGTAGGTAACTGAGTGGGATAGAGACTGATAGGCAGTCAGGATGACTGTTAGAGTGTTATGCGGTTTAGGAGTAGGTGTTAGTATGACTTTTAAGGATAGTCCGTTTCCATTATCCTTC
>NW_010510203.1:0-21818 GCF_000687285.1 Phaethon lepturus
TGGGTCATTGTGCAAACCTGATGATTGACTCCTCCAGGTCATTGATGAAGATGTTAAAAGGGACAGGTCCCAGGATAGACCCCTGCAGTACTCCCCTTGTCATAGGTCCGCAGTTAGAGTATGTCTGATTAACTGTCACCCTCTGAATCTGATCATGCAACTAGCTTTTTACTGATACAGACATCCACCCATCCAGGCCGTAACATCCCAGCTTGTGTAGAAGAATATTGTGGGAGACTGTGAGAAGCCTTGAGGTAAATGACATCCACCACTGCCCCCTCATCCACAAATCCAGCCATTTTATTTAGAAATCAATCATGTCGGTCATGCTGCGTGCTCCTAGTAGCACCTTCTCTTCCATGTGCTTAGAAACATGCTCCAAGAAAACTTAGTTCAGGATTTCCCTGAAATGGGACTGAAAGGATGTTGGCAGGCAACTAGTTCTTCCAGTCATCTTTTCAGCTGTTATTGAGGGTGTATGCAATGTTTTCCTTTTTCCAGTTACCAGCGCTTGCCCCTTATCTCTGACACTTTCAAGATGACACATAACAACGTCTCAAGGATGTCAGCCAGCACATTCAGAAGCCTTGGATGCAGCCTATCTGATCCAATGGAGATGCATGACTTAAATTCTCTCAAGTCTTTCCTGACTTGATCCAGTGTTCGTCTAGTGCAGTCATTATTCTCCTCCTTGAATCCTGTCTTGTAAGCATAGAGAATCACAGAATCATTAAGGTTGGAAAAGACCTTTAAGATCATCAAGTCCAACCATCAACCCAACACCACCATGCCCACTAAGCCATATCCTGAAGTGCCACGTCCACATGTTTTTTGAATACTTCCAGTGATAGTGACTCCACCTCCCTGGGCAGCCTGTTCCAATGTTTGACCACTCTCTCAGTAAAGAAATTTTTGCTAATAGGGAGACTAAACCTCCTCTGCCACAACTTGAGGCCACTTCCTCTCATCCTATCGCTGGTTACTTGGGAAAAGAGACCAACACCTACCTTACCACAACCCCCTTTCAGGGAGTTGTAGAGAGCAATAAGGTCTTCCCTCAGCCTCCTCTTCTCCAGACTAAACAACCCCAGTTCCTTCAGCTGCTCCTCATCAGACTTGTGCTCCAGACCCCTCACCAGCTTTGTTGCCCTTCTCTGGACACGCTCCAGCACCTCAATGTCCTCCTTGTAGTGAGGGGCCCAAAACTGAACACAGTATTCAAGGAGCGGTGAATTGTACCACTACATATTCATGATTACAGTTGTGTTACAGTTTTGTGACTTCACATGGACCTCAAATTCTTAATTAGTCTGCTTCCAATGATGGAGATTGGCACACTTTTTTACCCTCTTTCTTTCCCATTAACAATCTTAATGATCTGTTAGAAAAGAGGGGTGCAGCCCATGAAAGAAGCCTAGCTGTGAAGATAGTCATGTGTGTGTTTTTTGTTTTTTTTTTTGCACATTCCTGATACAATAATTCACATGTTATTTGCAGGCTAGCAAACCTGAAAAAGCATTGCCTGTCAATTCCCTGAAGCTTTATCTTGGAGTGAAAAAGAAAATGAAGCCACCAACAAGGTAAGGATAGAAAAGATAGTAAGTTACACACTGTGTAGTATGGTACTTCTAGTATTGTCAAGAATGGGGAACATAAAACATTGTGGAACAAGGAAAAGTCAAGAAGTCAACTGAAGTATGCTGAATTAAATTACCCTCTACAATATTAATTGTTCTGTTTCTATCTCTGGTTTTGTGTTCCATGTTAACTCTTCTTTGCTAGGAAATTACTTTATTGATTGGCTTTTCTTAATCTTAAGTGTATTATCTCTTGTGAATATGCTTGCTGCTTGCTCACTTCATTTTGTAGTATGTGTCCTGCATTGGTGGACACGCTTTCTTTGCACCAAGAAAAAACAGAGAAGAGAAAACCAACTAGTCATGGCCTTTAGTGACAGTTCCTGTTGTTCAGTAGAGGATTTTCCTTTTTCAGGATCCTTGTTACTTTGATATTTTTTCTAGCTGAACACTACAGTGCCCTTTATAAACATCAGTGACTATGTCTCTGGAAGAGAGCAGTGAAAAATGACACCTGTTTTTCTCAGATGTTTCCAGTACTTGTTTGGTCAAAACTTTGAGACACGGAGACAATGCACATAGAATCCTATCCCAAGGGGATTCTAAGATGGCTGCAGCCTTAAACAGATGTACTTGAACTTTTCCTTTACAGTTGGCACATCAAAATGCCCCAAAAAGATCTATAAATTTCAAAGCGTATTTGTATTAGAGAAAAAGTTGGTGGCTTGGTTTTGGGATTGTTTTCGTTCTTTTGGGGTGGGGTTTTGGTTTTTGGATTTGTTTCTTGTTTTTGGTTTTTTTTTGAGTTAAGAATAGAATGAGTAGAAGATTAGTCTGAAATAGGAATAAAAACATTATGTAAACGAGTCTTCACAGGTAGGTTCTTTCCTTGAGATTTATTTTCAGTCTACTTTCAAAACCAGACTTTGCAAAGTCTCTTGTGGATCTCCAGGAGTCTCTGTGTTTCTGTTTCTGTTCTGATCTCAGAAGCTTCATTGTACCTACTCCCTTTTTTTTTCCCAGCAATTTTTAAATCTCTGTAAACTCTTGTGATTCCTTATGTTTATAGTGCAAGCATACCCCTCTTCCCTCTGTGACTTCCACACTGCAGTGGACCCTTTGCTGGGCAACTTTTTAGCAGTTTTACTTCCAACAGCTTTCAGAAAGTACAGCCACAGCCAAAATGAGACAAGTAGTTAGCCGTCATCTGCGAGACTTGGACCTTTTGTCCAGAACAGAATGTTCATTACCTGTGAATCAACTGTGACAAAATGACCAAAATCCATCATCAAACCCACAATTTCTCTAGTTTTGCAGTACACATTTAAACTTCCTAATTTTTTTTTTCCACTTAAAAGCACTATATAAAGGTAATGGCTCTGCAGTTTGAGGAATATGTCCCTGTCTTAAGTTTCTGGAACTAATTTTTAAAAATTTTGTTTGTTTCAGCTGGGGACTTGCAGTATTTTCTGAAAAACACCAGTGGTAGGTAAACATGGAACTCAGGATTGGTTTAATATTTTAATAATATCAGTGTTTAATATTTGTTGAAATATTCAATTTCAAAATAAGAATGCTTAAAAACTAATGGGCATTATTTTGTTTGCATGTTGACTTTTTGCTATGTTTTCTCACTTAAAGTCTTAATTCATATGTTTTGGTGGTCTTGGGATTAGGTGTCTTGTCTCCCTTCTGTGGCATAAAGCAAATGATTTTCATAAATTTAGAATGGTAGATTTTAAACCTATGCACATGCTTTAAATGAAACACATGCATTGTCTTCAAAATAGGGTAAAGTGATAATTTTAAGTATTTCTATTTCCCTATCTTTTTATGGGACTCTCGATAATAAATATAGACAGCATTCATACATGAATGTAAGCACTGTTTGACGTTCTTTAGAAGCCCATTCTTTAATATGTTTAACTGTAACAGGGGTTTTTGTTCTTTTTATGGTTAATTATATATTGCGTTCTAGGTATATATGTTGTGATGGACAAGATGCACAGATGGAGTGGATGATCAGCATTTTTACTGCACAGGTACTAATCGATTCAAAGAAATGTAACATTTGCTGCTGTTATGAAAATCGTGTTAAATAATTATATGTATGTGTTATGGATCTGTAATAGATAAAGTTGTAATGGTGTTAAAGTTTCTGGAATACTCAATGTAATAAAACTGCAAAAAGGTGGATCTCAGTCTATGAAGACTATTATTTATAAAGTCATTTTCATATTTAAGCTCAGTGCTTTGAGAATAAGAACATCATTACATTCTGACTGGTTTTTTCCTGCTGTGTTGTAGAGAAGCTGGTTAAAGACAGACAACTTATTTCCTTTGCAGTAATAAACCTCTTCTGGGTGAAATTCTGGCCATTGACCTAATGGGTGTGTCTATGTGCCTGACTGCTATTTTCTCTGCTCACTGATTTGGATGCTGCATGCAAAGTAGTCATGAAAGAAGGGTGTCCTCTTTAAAAACATAGTGGTATGTACTAGCCCTGTTGAAGAGCAGTGTCAATAGAGCTGTATCTCTCCAGTCTCCATGTTAGCTTAGTTAACACTGACAATTCATTGTGATGGATAGGCATTATCTTAAATTATGTAATCTTCTCCTTGCTACTATGCTGTGAGTAAGGAGGCTGTACATTTGAGTGCTATATAACACACCTTGCAAATAGAGTTTAATATTTACATTGGAGGAAGTGGGAGTAAGAGAGATGGGAAGAATTCAACATGACAGGAGACTGGAACAGAGTTTAAGATTTTACAAGGGTTTTGTATTTATGTCAGATATTTCTTGTCTTTGCAATGATATTCAAAGAACTTTGGGGAATATCACTGTGAATAAACATCACTAGATTTATGATTACCTGTGAGCTTTAGGTATTACATAAAGCGGACTAGGCACAACACCATTGCAACACATACTACTTAGAGGCTTTCTAAACCAGAATCTGACCTTCAGAGATAGTAGTGCTAGAAGTGTAATGCATGCATTGTAAGTAAGACTTCCAAATTTTTGTCTTATTCAGCTTCTTTAACTGAAGTAACTATTGTAGTTTCTATGGAAACAGCCACCAGTCCTGGCATACACCTCATGAGCATAACGTAAGCGGTGTCACAACAAATAGTCTCAGAGGTTATTGACATAGGCTACTTAGAAATAACTGAATCAAGCTTGGTAACTGCTGAAGTCCTTTTGATGTAAGAGGGGCAATCTATTAGGATTCTGATGAGCTAGAGTGGAATGTAGAACATTCCTCTGACAACATAGATAAAAAATGGAGAGACACTGCTCAATGTTCAGGATATTTTTTCTAACAAAAAAATAAAAATAATTTAACATGCATTTAAAAAAAATGCTGTGAATCAATACTATTGTTTTTAAAAAACTTTATTCCAATGAACAAACAGTCCAATGAATTAACAGTACTAATGAGCTACATTAGGAGAGGTTTTTGGTTTTGTTTTGGTTTTGTGTGGTTTGTTGTTTCTTTTAATTAGCATTCTGGACATCAGTAAAATTGTCGGTCTTTGAATTACATGAGAAATTAGGGGCTAACGATGCAGACTTGCTGTATTGTTCT
Organism: Phaethon lepturus; assembly: GCF_000687285.1. NCBI lineage: Eukaryota > Metazoa > Chordata > Aves > Phaethontiformes > Phaethontidae > Phaethon > Phaethon lepturus. The sequence goes on from NW_010510203.1 coordinate 5,170, forward strand.
TATTATAATCTACTGCTTTAAATATAATTTAAAGTGAAAATCTCCCTGAGAATGCAGCAGCTCATGTTGCTAAAGCTTACTATAAGATCTCCAAATGTTTTGTATCATGCAGCAGCAGACGATTATCACATTATCCCATTTCAAAACCAGAAAACTGGTAAATGTCAACTGAGGTTATTTCCAGTTAGAATTTTCAAATTGAGGCCATCTTTAGGGAAGATAGCTTGTCTTTTACCTTATCTGTTATCACAGTATTTGAACACCTTTATGTTCGACTTCAGGCAGCACATCTTATTTGTCAGTGGAATAGCTTAGATTACAAATTGAAAAATGCTGTAAAGTAGGTTTTGAAGTGTTAAGACATTGACATTTAATGACCCAGTGCAATTAGGAGGGAGATAAATCTATGTTACTGTGTTCCTCAGTGCTTGAGCAGAATAAGACTTTATTGGTAATTAATATCAGTAAGATAGTAGTACTATTACTATCTTCTTTTTTCTACCCATTCTCTGATAATATTTATTCCTGTAGTATAAATAGTGCAGGGAATATAAATAGCAAGTGTAGTTACCACTGTAATCTCGTAACAAGAGTACTTTTGGTACAGAAAACCAAGTTAGCCCAGAGGTTATTAATCTTGTACTTCAAGCTGGTAAATACTAAGAGGGTTTGAAGGAGGACCAATGTTCCTTTCATTTCTACATAAAATCATCTTGAAATGTATGGCTGAAACTTGATTCTTGAATTCTGTAATAGTTTTTTACAAAATCACTTAATAGCATACATAGCATACAGTTGGAAGTAATTAATTGATATGAAGATGGACACAATAATATTCTTCCAGTTCCATTGCCTTTGATCACCTAGAGACACATTATATTATCATGAGGTGCAGTTGAGCAGATAGGACAAAACTATGAATAAATACATTTATTATGTGCCCTAATGCATTGCTAGTATTTCTGATGTACTTTCCCAGAGTTCTGTTTTAAGAAATGTTACAGACACAAAAGGGAAATCAGGCTGCTTAACTGACAGTGATGGTTTCCTTAAGCTTGCTGAGAATTAAGGGAGGCAGTTTCCTTCAGAAGCTGACTTAAAGTTTCTTAGTCACTTTCTGAACTGCATCTTTTTCTTATGTCTCTGTCCACAATAAGCTGATTTTGGTTGGCAAGACCTGCTCTTTCAGGTAACACCTTCTCAATGTTTCTTTGGGAGAAAATGTTCTTAGTGTTTACTGAGGAGAACTCTTATAACAGACTCTAATATCATGCTGGTCAGCACCATGGCTGAGAAAGTTTTACTGCATAAAGTTCTGAATTTATAAAATACTTTTTCTAAATTTGGAGTTGGGGCTTCTGATTTCTAGACTGCTATTCTAAGTCAATAATCACTGATACTGATGGCTTTTTAATAGTTGAGGCCACTTCCTCTCGTCCTATTGCTAGTTACTTGGGAGAAGAGACCAACACCCACCTCACCACAACCCCCTTTCAGGTAGCTGTAGAGAGCGATAAGGTCTCCCCTCAGCCTCCTCTTCTCCAGGCTAAACAACCTCAGCTGCCTCAGCTGCTCCTCATAAGACCTGTGCTCCAGACCCCTCACCAGCTTCGTTGCCCTTCTCTGGACACACTCCAGCACCTCAACATCCTTCTTGTAGTGAGGGGCCCAAAACTGAACACAGGATTCGAGGTGCGGCCTCACCAGTGCTGAGTACAGGGGCACAAACACTTCCCCACTCCTGCTGGCCACACTAGTTCTGATACAGGCCAGGACGCTGTTGGCCTTCTTGGCCACCTGGGCACACTGCCGGCTCATATTTAGCCGGCTATTGACCAACACCCCCAGGTCCTTTTCTACCGGGCAGCTCTCCAGCCAGCATTGCCTGGGGTGGTTGTGACCAGAGTGCTGGGACTCAGTCACTGCTGGCAATGGAGTTGGCATTTGGCCTCATTCGACCTCATACAGTTGACCTCATGTCAGTTTCTCAGTTAATGATTTTTTTTTTTCATTCCCTTCTCTTCCCAGTCATGTCTCTCACTGAGAATGAAGCTTCAGACTTTGGCGTTCTCCCCAAAACTGGCCTGTTTCAGTAGAGCTAAAACAAAAACTATTATTGAAGCCAGATCTGTTTATTTGTAGATTGGGGTTTTTTTTTTTTTGGGAGTAGACAGAATGTCAAGCCATTTCCTTTTGGATAACACATGTTGTTATTGTAGGTTAAGCAATGATTTTTTTCTGCTAAATTATTAATATAAATTTTGAAATGCTTGTTTTCAAATTGGGGTGATTTTATTTTATTTCAGAAGCTTTTGTTGGGACTCCTGAAAGCATGCTTATGTGGAACTTTGAAATTGTGAATCAAGTCCATGTGTGTGTCTTGATGATATTTTCTATTGTTAGAAGATAATTGGAATAACAATATGGAGGGAAGACGTTTGATACATGAAAATTTTATGGAGATGCTTTGGTTCTGTTCACTCAGTATTGTGCAGCACTTACAAAATATTAACATAATTTTAAGCACCACACTGTTTCCCCACAAGAAGAGGGTATGGCTTTTTCCAAGAGTTTTACATACAAAAGAATGTTGTGTGTTTATGAAATTCCACACCAAAATAAGGAATTGTTTTGTTCTTCAGCATGCAGATATATGGCCACCTGCTGGAAAAGCAAGAAAACAGTCTATAACTAAAAGTCCGAAGATCGGAGGCTTACCACTAATTCCCATTCATCAGGAGAATACCTGTAAAATCAGAGGGAGTACAGAAGTAAGTGCAGTTTAAACTTGGTGTGTATAACTTCTAACCACAATGCTGTACTTTTAAGAAGTCCAGTGTTAATGAACTCTCTAGAGCTGGATACTATAAAATGTAGATGCTCTTATTATCAGTGTCCTTTTCATTGCTTTGTCATTAAAGGAACAGTTAGGACAATTTAAGGTAAAAAAACGTTGTGACATAAACTGCTGTCACCTCTTTGTTCAGTAAATCAATAGTGGATTTTTATTTGAGTTTGGCGTTTTTTTGAGCAATGATTGTTCATTAGAAATAAATAGGACTTTGACCTGGAAATCTAATGCATATTATTACAGTGCAGTTTATAATGGTTTTATTTTAATAAGGTCCTTGAAAACTGTCCTGTATGTGTATTCTACCATATCTTTTCTTCTGTCTAAAATAACTGCACTGTTTTAGTTATCTGCTCTGTAAATGTAAGGGAAGAGCTCTGATGGAACTAACTGTGATACATTTAAGTTGTAATAGTATTAGTCTCAAAGAAGAACAAGAGGGTTTTGTTACAACTCTTTGCAGAGACTGGACTGTGTCACTACCTTACGTGCACTAGTGATACGTCTCAACCGTATCATATTAGCTTGAGATGAGTTTCTGGTATCCACATAGAGATACTGATGCCTGTGGGGAGGACTTACTGACCTCACTTCCAGCTGAGAAGAAGCGGTGGTTGTGGATGCACTGTTCTTCTTGGGAAAAATAGTGGTAACTAATCTGAATGCAGCAGAAAATAAGTGTTGAAACAAAACAGATTGGTGTGTTGACTGTACGCAGTCTTATTTCTTGTATGTGTTGGAAGATTTTGAAGGGAGGTAGATAATATGGCATGTGTTATCTCCACTTACAGAGACAGTGGTTCACGTACAGATTGGAGAAGCTGACTCAGTACGATAGCAAACCAAAAGCAAAGGTGGTAGTAGTAGTGCTTTATCTAAAAGGCAGCTCCATCTTTTTTTATTATGCTTTCTTCAGGCATTTCTGCTTTGCCTTACCAAATGAGTAATGCAGTTATGTTTTTCCTACGTTGTTCAATTTGTCCTTTTGTTTTAACCTTCTCTCAGAATGTATTTTTGCAATTCTTTGGTAAGTTCCTTCTAATGTTTGCATTTTTAAACTTTTTTTGATGAAATAGATCATAGGTCTTTTCATTGAAAAAACTTCGTAACCCTTAGATATGTTTCTTACCTGTCCTTTATGCAGGTACAGTTGAGATCTCTAATACATTCTTTGAGATGGCTACAAATTCAGACATTCTAGGGTAAAGGTTTTGGATTTTGAGCTTTCATGATTTAAAATCCTTAATACTTTATAGTACTAGAATTATTCCTTTTACTATTTTTGTTTTTAATATGCTTCATTTGGAAGGACTCTAATGTTTTGTACACTGTGACTTAGAGAAAGTCCACATTTAAACTTAAAAATAGAAGATCACAGTCTTCATTATTTATGCTATGAATAGATCTAGGAAAGTTTTATGCACAGGATATTTGCCTGCTTTAGGAAGTTTAACACAAAATCATATAATGGAACATAAAAACTAACACTTTTTTTACATGGAAAGCCAAAACTGGAATGAACAGTAAAATAGTGCTGGAAAGTAAGTGTATATGATATGGTTTATTAAGGAGAAATATTGTACAGCAGTGTAGTCAGTAAAGCAATAGAAATCCATTTGGAGACCATGCCTCCAGTCTTTCCATGGATTTGTAGTACTCCTCCAATAAGCAAAAATATCTCCATTTTAAAGCATTGGAGATTAATAACAGGAGCAAGCGTTTTCTGAAAGCTGTAGGTTTATAAAAAATGGAGGCCTGTTTACAGATCAATGTGTAAACTTGTAGTAGAAATCTGGTCAAAGTTATCTTCATACAAGCAGGAAAAGAGACTGAAAGTTTTCCAAGCAGTGAAAAAAATGATGTCTTTGTGACATGAAGATAGGTGGGGGAAAAAAAACCCAAACTCAGAGATACCCAGAAACCAGCAAGTTTAATGTTCTGTGCTAAAAAGTCTATATTGAATGTTGTCTTTCTTCCCATTATTGGAAGTAGTTTTATTGTGTGCTAGTTTTACTGTATAACTAAAAATCCTTCGAATAACAAATAAAATCCTAAGATCTCCATTATTTTTGTACCACTTGTTGCATACGTGGATAGTGCATTTAAAATACGCGTATTTCTCATACAGAATCGCTTAATTGAAATATAAATACATTGTTGTATATCTGCAGTAAGGCTGTAATTCATTTCAAAATATGGGAAGATTGAGGAATGAGGAAATACTTTCTCTTTCTTCCAAGGCATGGTCAAATACCATACTGACTTATAATAGGTTATAAGTTTGTAACATTTCGAAAGGAGCAGTATGTCATGGGGATCATGGAGGATACATACAGAGTTACTCCTCATTTTTTTGCTGGTCATGTGTAGAAAAATAAAAAAGATAAGTTGTATGTATTATTATCAATATATTCACCAATTACTTCATTAAGGGGCTGAGGTTTAGAGGCAAATAGCTGCTTCTAGCATGAAATTATTGGTTTTTACATTAGGTGTAATTTATAGCATGTGACTAACAATGGGCAGTGGATCAAATACTAAGAAATAATATTATTAAGAAATTTTATGTGGTGGTTTTGTTCTCACATCATTTGGATATGTTATTTATAAAGGAAACTGTTTATAACAGTAACTGTTAGTGCTCTAGTTTGAACAACAGAATTTGGCTCCATCAATTTAATATTCTTAGAATGCAAATACCTGGGAATTAGGTTTCCTGTATATACTGAATCTAATTTAAATGCTCAAAATGTTGAGGAGTAGTCTAAGGGGCTACATGAAAACATACAAGACTGTTTCAGAGAAGCAGGCAATGTTTAAATTTGAGTACTGTATTTGATCTGTTCCTACTTTCATTATATAAAGGGCTCCTGCTATACCCAGTTTAGCAGGAGAACGATACTGATTTCAGAAGTGTAGTTAGGATTTTTCTTCTCAAAAGATGCAAAATGGAAACATGATGTCAAAAATTCTGTAAATAGAAGATTGTTGCTCCTGACTGAATTTCATGAGTAATTCTTACCTTAGTTTGCTGAGTAACAGTGAATAGCTTGGAGTGTGTTACTGTGTTTTCTGAAAGGTACTGCATGACAATTTTCATTTCACATATTGCGTGTATATTATCACAGATAGACCTTTTATTATTATTTTATTAATTGAACATGAATGACTGGTGATAATCTCACTGTTGTTCATGCAAGAACATTGTTTTCAATGGAAAGAAAATATTTTAAATGGAAAATCATAGCTTTTTCAGATATTTGGCAGAACAGATCTCCCTACATTCATGAGTCATTGGAACACTTCCTCAGTTGCCTTGAACTTTTCTCTCACTGAATATAGCTGAACATGTTAAATATTAAGATGCTTCTTGGTGGCTTAGGTAATAGCAGGAGATTCTAAACTGGTAGCAGTTGTTACTGATGGCAGTAGAATTTAAAAGTCTTCAGGCAAGCTAAAATCTGCTCCACAGCACACACCAGTGGTAAACCATGCAGCAGTAAGAACTGTCATGTGCATTGCTGTCCTGGGATTGATTTTTTTTTTTTTTTTTTTTTGGTGCTTTGTTATTAATGGGTAGTTTTCATTCTTGGTGAACACAAATAGAAATACCAACCTTCTTAATGCTAAGAGTGATACCAATAAAATAACCCCTTTATCTGCTCTTCTAAAAATTGTGATTTATGTCATCCAAATGCTTGTTTCTCTTATTATTGAACAGATGCTAACTCAGGTGAAATTTCAAGAAACTGCACAAATTTAGACTTTGTTTTATAGCTTAGATCTCTTCAATGTAAACTCATTCAATATTTACTGTTTTTTCTTCCTACACAGCAACTAATTTGCTGCATCAACACACATTTTTTTTGTAATGGGCTTATGTTTGCTGTCCTCATGAAGAAGGAAATGTCACAGTAAAACATAAGGCAAATAAGAATGGTAGAGGAATTTACTGTATTCTATCTGCTCAGTTGGTGTGGCAGTAAGCAGATTATTTTGTGCAAGAGCCTTACAGTTCTTGAAGAAAATGAGGTCTTGGAATGCTTCTTTCATTTATGACATCTTTGTTGACTACTAGAAGATGCTCAAAGCTGAGGGAGACTTTGATTCTCTTTGTCTTTCCTGTGTGGTACTTGTTCAGTTTGGCTGGCTTTTTATGGAGGTTTTCATCCATAGCATACGAGCAAACTGTCTCATGGAATCTTGATACCTCCTGTATGTTAAAGCAAACATTAAAAAATTTTCAAACACTAGAGAGGAGCTAGTTTAGTTACACCTCCATGAGTGTTCTACTTAGGATCAGGAGTGCAGTTTAGGAGCAACTCTTCCAGTAGTTACCACTGTGTTTTGTTTCGTATTGTGGAGTCGTTCTGGAGCTTGCTTGCTTTCAGACGAAACTGAAGTTGAAGATGTTCTGCAGGAGCACATCTAATGCACTGCAGCCAAAAATAGGTCTTCTGCCAGTAGGACAAAGCTAAAGCTAGTCTGAAAGGTATTTAAAAAAAAAAAAGGCAACAGCCCTCAGAGAGCATTAGCATGGATGGCTGGTTCTTAGCACTTTTTCTTTCACTGTACAGATGTGTTCCTAATGGGCCACATCAGTTTGTGAATTTAGATGGAGCATTTGATCTACCTTTCCTTGTCTACAGCTTAAGAAATTGAAAACAGTCCACCAATATGGAATAGTTGCATTGCCATCAGTTTGTTGTTTTATCTGAGTTCCCAGTACTTAAAATTGCTAGCCAAAATTTGAAAAAGCAGTCTTCATAATTTACCAGGTAGTACTGAATAGCTGCTGAAAATGTTTATGTGATCACTTAAAATTATCTTTTGTACATTTGTGTAGCTCAGTCATTCAGCTATCAAAATGGCAACATTCTCAGTCGTATTTGTTCAGTTCAAGAATTCTGAGTGTTTAAGAATATATGGATCTGCTGTAAAACATTACAATATAGTCTACGGTGGTAACATGAAAAAATCAAATTGTGAATATATGAAAATGAATGTCTTGATTGTCATGGTACATTTAATTGAAAGATTTATGTAATTTTCAGAAGTATCACTAATTAAGAAAATATGCTTACTATAAAAATGCTTACTAAATGATAGCACAAATTATGCTGTTCAAAACTATTAACTGTGCTGTCTCAGCTCTTGAGTAAAATTGATTTTTCTTCTAAACTGTTATGTGAAAATAGCAAGCAAAATTTGCAATGTAAATATTATTTACTATTGTGTGAATGTGAATGCTTTTATTTCTCTTTGCTTGTTTGCTCAGAATATAGAACCACAATCTGTGAAACCAAAATTTGGTGAGCATCATGAAAACGACTTTCTGGAGGAAAGAAAAAACTTGAAAGAAAAAGCATCTATTGTGGCACAATGTTTGGAACGGAAGGAGGAGAAAGTGCGAAATCATGCAAAAACACATTGGAGCTCGATCTCTGTTGAGGATGGAAGTGCAGGGATGACTGACCTACACCAAAGACCACTTAAGGCACTGAAGAAAAAGAAGAACAAAACAAACAAAACTACTTTGGAATTAGATAACAAATTGCCATCAAATGTGATTCAGGAACTAAATACAGTGCTGCAGAAGAACAGAGCACTTCACGATGAAACCTCCAGCTGATTTCCCGAGTCTGAAGTTTAATATACATATATATACACATACATAACACATATGTATATACATATATATGTGTGTGTGTGTTTTCTGGGCAAAAGTAGTCTTTTTTGATGTGTGTAGTTTGTACAGTGCAGAGGAAATATAATTTTTTTATATTGCAGCTGTTGATTTTCTATATACATATGCCACATATTATAATTTAAGATTGAACTGGAAGAACTGATTATGTGAAACTCCTGAAATTTGGAAGTTTTCTTGTGAAGTGCAATGACACCAGGGTTTTGTCAATTATTTTTTAATTGAAGATTTTGTTTGATATAATAATTCTAAGCACTATCAAAAGCTTTTGCTCTGTCTATTTTCTGTATCATCTTGTAAGTACTGGAGAGATGTTTTTGGAAGGAAGACAAGGTATACACTGAAATTCAACCTGTTGGCCTGCTATATTTTTAATTGTCTAACATAAAAATTAGTAACATCTGCTTTGAAAAGTGATTTTTGCATGTTTTTGGGGTTTTTTATTTAAGAATAAAATTAGTATCTGCTTCCATAGATTTGTCCTCTGACAGAGCAGCATGTGAAAGAATCAAAAGGGAGAGGTATGTAGTAGATAAGACAGTGTATTATTTCTTGTAACTCAAAACTGTGTCTGTATCGTGTACATCTGATTATGACATCTAAGCAATGAGAGAGAATACTGCAGATGACAAAAAGAAGTCTTCAAAGCAACGTCTAACTTAAAAGGGTATAAAAGGGTATATGAACTGGAAGAGTAGCGCCATCTCTTTTTGCTTAACAGGCTGAAGTAATTTTATTAGCAGACCTTGGTTAGCTCAGGGTGACAAAGGCTGACTTTTCTATCACTGGATAGAGCTTGCTTGGTGCTGGCAAAGCTGCTGGCATCTGATTAATATTTAATAGTCACATAAGAAATTTCCTTAAGAAAAAATGGTCCCCGCACAAACATATCTATCAGAAGGGTACTAACCCACATCAGGACAACGGTGAACAGTACGCTGTTTGCAGGGACTAGGAAATGCTTGGGCTACAATTGTAGTACGGCGGCTCTTCTGAGTGTGAGGAGAGGTCCCAAGGTTGGGACAACAGCCTCATTTTCTGCATTCTGAGTATGTAGGTAGCAGTTCCTGAAGACACATGATGTAGTACCCTGCAGCTACTTTGGTTTTTAAGCCCTGAGTTCCTTAAATTTAAAAATTGGAATCTGGCTTCAAAACAAAATCTGTGTGAGCAATGAAATTACCTGTTTTCTTCAGTTGTTTTGTGGATCTCACTTTGACTTATCCCATGGGATTGCCTCTTTCCTCCCTCGTGGCATATCCCAGTTTTTACTTGGTCCCATAACAGCTGGATAGGCAAAAGGCACTGCTGTGCTGAGGCTGTTTCCAGGTGTTGCAGATCCTGGTTAAGCAGCAGGACCAACAGAGCAGAGAGCTAATGAGCTCACACTGCACCTTTGCTTCAGGGGAGGCGTTAATGGCAACATCTGCTTTGTTTTGCTGCTGCCCCTTTTGCAGTCTGATTAGCCACTCTGCCACAGGTTTTCACCAGCCTTTTAAGAACTTACTGATGCTGTTAGTGTTCCTCGAGTTTGATTGGAATGGGCCAGACCTCTTAGGGTAGAAGAGAGAATTTTAAACTATTACTTGTTTATTGGAAATTGTTTTAAATAGACTCTTAATTCCTTAGAATTTCAGAGGAAAAACTCAATTTAATCAGTGTCAAAGACACTTGATTTTTATTAATGGATAGTTTTGAGGATGCTTTATGTTGCTACTGAATTTCTTCCCATACAGAAGCAGTATGTTCACTTATGTCCTCTTCTATTTTTGGTAGTCACAGGTGCCGTAACATTTCTCACATCATTTACTTCTATTCTTGATTGTATTGAGCAGCTTAATTGGAAAAATAATTTGTTTGATTGAAGAAATTAGATGAATGACTCTAATAATGTGTCTGGCAACTCTGCTAGGAAGTACAGGGAAAATAAGATGAAACTCAAATACTTTGGTATTTATTCGTCTGGAAAGTAGCACTGACAAAGCAAGTTTAGTCTTTCCAGCTTTGCACTTACCATATTTGACCAGTTGTTAAATCTGAAACAAGTTTGTAGATTTTAATTTTCCCAGTGCACTATTGACTGTTTTGCTACCTTTAATTTGTAATTGAGCCTCTTCTAATCATTGAGGCCCTGGCTCAAGAAAGCATATAAGCCTGAACTTAAATTGCATTGACTAAAGCCTGTGCTTAATGTTAATAAGCACATTCTTAAATGCCGATTTGAATTGGGGCTTAATGCCATCAGGAGAAATTACTTTCTGTCTGAGGCTGGACCTGAATGTACTGTTTGTAGTTGTACTTTTATTTGCAAATATTTTTCAGTATTGAGTTATGGTTGCTGTATTGCTTATCTTTTTATTGGGTTCTTAAAAATGACATTCACCTCGCTGCTGAAAGCCTCATGCATCATTTAAGCCCCTACACTAATGGAATAAATGGAGCAATGGAAGGGGTTTGTGCATTGAAGTGAATATGGCTGTGAAGAAAATGTTTTGTGTATTTTTATTGGATCTGAGGGCTACAGAAACATTTGTTCTATTTCAAAAGCATCTCACAGATAAAGTATCTGTATGGCTGCTGTTAAAAGACCCTAAAAATCGAGAGGAAAAGATGTTTACTAAAACATGTTTAAATCTGGTTTTGTATGTGTATATACACAAATACACTATATATGTGTATATGTGCACACAGTTATGTACCCATCTACAGAGACACGCTGAGTGGTGACAGAGTTAACCCAAGGAAAACTTATTTGGTAAAGTAGAAATTAAATTTGCAATTAATTATTTAAAATAGCTATCACAGTTTTGGACCAATTATCTGACATATCACTGTTGCACTACACAGACTGATTTAAGACCTGCAGAATAAATGTGTTTTGTTGCAATACCTTAATGGCTGCTGATCTTTTATTGTTCCTGTGCCATGTTGTGGAATGGTAAATGGAATGTAATTTTCAGAATATAAATGATAATTATTTGAATATTATTATTTGAATATTATTATTTCTTTAAAATAGGTGATGGATTTTTTCAGAAAAATAAATCCATCAAAATGTTTAAAACCCAAAGATTTATGTATGTCTTTCCATATGAGAGCTATTGAATAATCTGGTAAGTGTTTACTTTCTGGTCTGCAAAATGAAGTTAAATGAGACACAGGTATTTTATGTATGGACTTACAACAGTGGGAAGACTAAGATTAAAATCTCAGTAATTCTCAGGTTCATCATTACCTTGTTAGACTTCTACAACCATCGTAAGTGTAAAGCTGATATGTAAACATTGCTTATACTAATTGCTTTAACATAATGCCTGTTTTCTGTTTGTGGGGGATTTTTCAAATTTATTAGGAAGGGGGAGGGAAACAACCCAAAAACCAAAGGAAAATACAAGCTGGAATCTCTTTGTTTTCTTTTTTCCTTTAGTTGAGATGAATATACTCTTTTGGAATTTTTCTCTGAAACAGATCTTTTTCCAAGATGCTATTTTGGGCTACCAGTTCAAAAGAGCAGTTTGACTAATAGGTTTTGTGTCTCAGCAGAGACTGCTTTAGTGTGGGGTCAATTTGACCAGCTAAGATCTACAGAGCGTGTTCATGCAGAGCTTACCTTTTACTGTGTGACTCAGGTTGAGATACAATTTCTGCATTATAAGGTTTTGCGAACGTTGTCCAAGAATCTGGCCAGTGGGTGAAGGATATCCCCAAAGATTTCTTCAGTTGACAGGGAGGGTTTGGCCATATTGTTGGGTTTTGTTTCTTCCTTATGAAGAGCTCTGGGCTGTTGCACTTAAAGCAAGTTGTTAGGAGGCCACTGGCTCTGTCTGCCAGAGGCACTCCTGGGATGCCTTCCACTGTCACATGTGGAGGTAGTTTTGGACTGCTTTGCAGATACAGGTTTATCAGAGAGTGAAAGTTATGGGAATTTTATCTCACGGCTATGATTCTTCTCTCCCCGATCCAGTGCTGGCACAGTTCGCGTTCCTGAGTGCTGCCAGGTCACCACCAGCTCCACGTCTCAAGTTCCAGATTAAGGAGTTGGGGGAAAAAACTTATATGCTCTGCTGCTGGTGGTGCCTGAAGGAGTCAGGAGGTAAGAGGTACATATCTTACTGGCTGAGACACTTTTGTTATGAGCCTGCCCTGTCATATCAACTTTCTGATTTTTAATTCCCATTTTCCAGCACAAGCTGTTTCAGTGGGAGAGAATCAGTTATCAGACTGTTGCTGGCCTCCCAGTTAGAACAACTTCAGCTGTGCCTAAAAAAAGTACTGACTTGAAGTCCTTGTTGTGAGCATAGCATGTTCTAAAAAAATAATTTGATCTGGGCTACTTAAGGCAAATCTGCAGTTTCAATAAGTTACATTAGGAAACCTGAACTATGTATGTGTGGGGTAGAAACAGATTACCTTGATGGACAGATGGAATGTATTCCAAGTTGAATTGTTTGAAAAAGTATGTACTAGCTTGCCAAAACTGAGCCTTATTAAAGCAAGATTGACTGGGAAGATTCAGAATGCTTGGATATGGTCTATACAGTATTCCTTCTTCTGACCTGACAGGAATATTCTCTTCCCTGTCGGAAAAGGACTATTTGTCAAATTCAGTGGGTTTTGAGGCTAGATTGTTCTCTGTAAAAAAAAAAAAAAAAAAAAAAAGTCAGGAAGCCTTGCAAAGTTTTCTTCATGGTTCACACTAGATTTGGATGTTGTACTACTCGCTGCTGTGCTGCAAATGGGATCCATCTGTAGCTCAGTTTAGGGGAAAACAGACCTGCTCTTTTAGTTCTTACCACTGCTATAGGTTAATTGTCTGGTTATTGTCTTTGCTGAAGTTTCTTTGAGAATATTCCTGTTACACTTTGATGCTCATGTTTTACTAGAAAATCATGGCAATCTGTGCTATTGAAGAAGGATGTGGATGTTGATACCACAGTTGCAGTAGGCAATTTTATCTTCCTACATAGCTATACTCTTGCACTGCAGTTCATGTTTTTGCAGTGCTTTGCTTAGCCTACCTGACTTTACTTGATCCCTTTCTGCTTTTTGTTCTGGACCCTATTCTGTGTCATAGACTCTGTAACGTCCTGATGTTGTTGTCTTCTATACACACTCCCATTCTCCTCATTGGCTCAATGTGGTTTTGCTCCACTTTTCTAATTTATGACTCAAACTTTAGACATGCTTTCTGTTTAGATCTCATGACATGTCTGGCTATTGACTTTGGCTTGGTTTGCAGATGGTATGTGCATTATGGGCAAGCCTGTTATGTCAAGCTTGCCTTAACCTTTATTTTAAATCCTGGTAGAGATCTTGTCAGTGTTTCCCTATAGAGAAGGATTTCACTGAACTGTCCAAGGGAGATAGAGGTTTAGATGTTGACAAATAGGTGTTACAAAGTCTGTACCCCATTTCTATAAATGCCACGAAGGTCTTCTACATATTTACATTTGTAGTCCTCAGCAAATCGGAAGGCAAAGTAAAGCAAATGTACTCTGTTTGCCTTTTTAAATTATTTTAGTTCAGTGCCTTAATGATCCTATAGTATGTGTTGTGCTTGGGTAATAAAGGAATGCAATTTCTTGCAAATTATACCTTTGGTTACCTAAACAGCAAAGCCTTTTCTTTCAAAATTTAATTAGCATTGGTTTGTCCAGTACTGCAGACTGCTGAAGAACTAATAGGTCTGAATAAATTGAGGTTTGCTGTACATATGAGTTTTATAACTTGTCATTTTCTCCCCTATCTACATTTCCAATATGTTCCATTTCAAAGCTAATAATGTGTTTGTATTTGACTAGTTTTGCTTTGTAATTCTATTTAAATTACAACATGATTGAAATATAATTTCTTCAAATAGGCTTTAGCCATTAGGTTTTAGTTTATTTTGTCTTAATAGTTTACACTTGTGATTGGTGTGCAGCACTTAAGTTTTCAGGGTTGGTTTCTTTTCCACTGTTTACTCGTTCATCTTATACGTTGGAACTGTTCAAGCTCATTGGATGATAAATATCATAATCTGCATATAACAATCCTAAGGTTTTCCCAGGCTGTTATAGGTAGAACGTTTTTATATGAGGATCCTTACAGGCTTTACTTCCAGGGGAAACCAGGTTTCGTGGGACATTACACAACTTTCATGTAGGAGAATGTGTCTTGGTGTCTTGGTTAAATCACCGAGTGAAAATTGAGTACATTTTATCCATATTCTGGAAAGTCTTGGTTTAGTTCCCATTCTGTCACTTTTTGGTCTTGTATAGCATACCTTAGACAGGGAAACAAGTTTTGAGAATGTTGGCATAGAATCGGTCCTAAGAACAGAAAAATAAATATGAAATATCTGTAAAATAGCGAGAAGTCCCACCATTAGCTCAAGGAAGTTTCTTTTTTACTCATTAAATAACAAAATAAAAGTAAATTCAGATTAATTGTTTGTCCCTCCCAGCTTTTAAACAAAAATTGAACTTTCTGTGAATTTTCAATATTAGTAACTGAGTTTCATCTAGAAAGCTTATCTTCCAAGACTTAAATCTTGATAGAGAGAACTTACTAAATGTAAAATATTTTTAAAAGATTTTTTATAAAGCTTTGGTTTCCTACAAACTAACCACATCATAGCAGCATTAACTTGTTTAGTTATCTCTGAGTAGTACTTCTGGGATAAATAGGTATCCTGTGATGATTATTAATCTTTTTTAATGTCATTCATGAAAAAAATTCAAAAGTTTCCTATATATGACTGAATTAATAAAAAATGCAAATTTCGGATATTTACCGTTTACTATTGGAATTTGTCAAAACAACCTGACAGCATTAGGCAAAATATTGCCAATGAAATTCAACAGCCATGAATATGTTGCTTACTTGAATAATACAATGTTGATTTGTTATTGCCAATGATGACAAAGTAGTTATAGCGGATCTGACGTTTCTGCAGTTAGCAATTAATTTATCTCCAGTTGAGTCTCTTGTGGCCATCTCCTCTTTCTCCAAATTCCTTGGGTTTCAAAAAAAAGCATTAGTTCAGAATTCCAAATGTACAGCCAGACATTCATCTTGAAAATTCTATTTTAAGAAAAAAACACACAAAAAAAACCCCCTCCTCCTTAATGTGTTTGCGTAAACTTCCTATATTAAATGATTTTTGAGAGGCATATAACAAACAGAGGGGTGATATGCCTACTGAAATACGAACCAGTTCTGCAATAAGTAAATATTATTTGCCTTAGAATAGTTCTTTCTCCATCAGGTGGGTTAAGGTGATCAAGCAAATATTTTGAATGGCCTGAATCAAGATCAGAAGTCACTGGCAAGAAATTGCACCTGTGTCTTGCTGAGGACTTCAAAGATTAATGTTCTCTCAATGGTTTTACCAAAATTTTTATTTCAGTTGTTTTAGGAAGACCTCAAATGTAGCTCAAGGAAGTGGAATTTAGGAGTTTCTCTGATTCCCTTTTGTCGTGGTTTAGCCCCAGCCAGCAATAAGCACCATGCAGCTGCTCGCTCACTCCCCACTTCCCCAGTGGGACAGGGGAGAGAATTGGGAAAAAGCTCATGGGTTGAGATAAAAACAGTTTAACAGGACAGCGAGAGAGAAAGAAACAACAATGATAACAACAATAATAATACTGACAAAGGAACGTACAAGAACAAGGGATGCCCAATACAGCAATTGCTCACCACTCGGCCCATCCCCGAGCAGCCTGTTAAAGGGTGAGCGAGTCTTGCTGATCACTCCTTGGCTCTCCAGCCGTCGAATTAGCTCATGGATGGGAATCAGGGAGTCTCGGTGCGATATTGCCGCCGGTGCACTGTTGTGGTAGCGATTGGCACCTGTTGTTCTTCAACCCTCAGCAACCCCACCACAGAAGGGTCCTCTGAGAGACCAGGCAAGGTGGACAGCTGTTTAATTTCTTCCGTCTCCAAGGCAGCTATACCAAAAGCCCACCGGTACCCTTTTGGGTCCTTGAAATACCCTCTGCTGAGGTAGTCTATGCCCAGGAGCACGGAGCCCTCTGGGCCAGTCACAATGCGGTGCTTCTGCCACTCACTCCCAGTTAGGCTCACTTCGGCCTCCAGCACAGTCAGCTG
>NW_010510203.1:21864-22204 GCF_000687285.1 Phaethon lepturus
GTACATTGTGCACCGGTGTCCACTAAAGCCTTATATTCCTGTGGGTCTGATGTGCCAGGCCATCTAATCCACACAGTCCAATAAACTCGGTTGTCCCTCCCCTCCGCCTGGCTGGAGGCAGGGCCCCTCTGTCCTGGTCATAGTACTCGTTACCCACTTCTTGTAAATAGGAATCAGAAGTTCCTTCAGGAGGATCAGAGGTGAGATCAGCTCTTCTGTTCTTTCTGGGGAACTGCCAACTGGAAAGTGGAGCAACGATTTTTCTGCAGGAACACGAATCCCCTTTTGTAACTGTTTCTGCTTGCAGGCACTCGTGCCTCTAGGGTCAAGGTAGGTTTTC
>NW_010510204.1:0-1695 GCF_000687285.1 Phaethon lepturus
AGTTGTGAAGTCCATCCTTCTCCCGCATGTACATGACAAGGTTTTGGTAGCAGCGGGTAGGGGGCTGCAGGGGTAGCCTCTGTGAGAAGAGACAAAGGACTGCCCAATGCTGTACACAGCCAGTTCCAGCTGAGTCAGCAAACAGGCCCACCACAGGGAAAAGCTGAGCCAATCAGTAAAGTTGGTGGTGCATCTATGAAAACATTTAAGAAAGAGGGGGGAAAAGTGAGTACAGAAATACAAACACCATGGCCAGAGAAGAAGGGGAAGGAGGTGCTACTGGTGCCACAGCAGATATTCCTCTGCAGTCCATAGAAGAGACCACACCAGAGGAGATATCCACAGTGCAGCCCATGGAGGACCCCATGCCAGAACAGTTGGATATTTACTGAAGGAATTCCATCCAGTGGAGAAACCATGCCAGAGCAGGGGAAAAGTGTGAATTGGAAGAAGCGGCAGAGAGGAACTGTTATGTACTGACCGTAGACCCTCATCCCCCCTGAGCCATTTGCAGGGGGAGTTAGACGAGCTGGGAATAAAGGAGTGAAGCTGAGCCTAGGAAAAGAGGTGTGGTGGTGGTATTTAATTTTTTATGTTCTTTCTCACCATCCAAATCTATTTAATCGGCAATAAATGAAATTAATCTCCCCTAAGTCGAGCCTGTTTTACCCATGATAGTAACTGGTAAGTGATCTCCCAGTGTATCTCAACCCACAAGCTTTTTCATCCTATTTTTTCCCTTTCCTGTTGAGGAGGGGGAGTGAGAGAGCAGCTAGGTGGGCATCTGGCAGCTGACCAAGGTTAACCCACCACAATATTTTACTATAAATATACCTAGCAATAGGAATTCAAACATATCTCTGCAGAATGAAAAAGCAGGAAAAAATGTCATTTTATTCATACTCAAAAATTAACCCAGTTTATTAAAAAAAATAATTTATATTGTTTTAACACATAGAGCCATGGGGTGGTTGGGTTGGAAGAGACTGTTAAAGATCATCTAGTTCCAACCCCCGTGCCATGGGCAGGGACATCTTTCAGAGATCAGGTTGCTTAAAGCCTGGTCCAACCTGACCTTGAACACTTCCAGGGATGGGGCATCCACAACTTCTTTGGGCAACCTGCTCCAGTGTTTCACCACCCTCATTGTAAACGATTTCTTCCTTATGCCCAATCTAAATCAACCCTCTTTCAGTTTAAAAGCTTTGCCTCTTGTCCTGTCACTACAGGCCCTGGTAAAATGTCTCTCCATCTTTTTATAAGCCCCCTTCAAGTACTGAAAGGCCACAATAAGGTCTCCCCAGAGCCTTCTCTTCTCCAGGCTGAACAAACCCGACTCTCTCAGCCTTTCTTCATAGGAGAGATGTTCCAGCCCTCTAATCATTTTTGTGGCCTTCCTCTGGACCCTCTTTAACAGGTCCATTTCCTTCTTGTGCTGGGTGTCCCTGAGCTGAATGCAGTGAGGTGGAGTCTCACGAGTGAAGAGCAGAGGGGGACAATCACCTCCCTCAACCGGCTGGCCATGCTTCTTTTTATGCAGCGCAGGACACGACTGGCTTTCTGGGCTGCAAGCACACGCTGCCAGATCATGTCCAATTTTTTGTCCACCAGTATATCCCCAAGTCCTTCTCTGCAGGGCTGATCTCTATACATTCACCACTCAGTCTGTACTGATATCAGTGATTGGATGAGCCA
>NW_010510205.1:0-1273 GCF_000687285.1 Phaethon lepturus
GTGGGCGAGCGCAGCCGCGGCACAGGGCGCTCAGGAGGGTGATTCTGGACGAGGGCCGGCTGGGAAATGCCTTCCCTGGTTCCTCCTGCTTGCAGGACTGTTAGTCGGTGCTTTTTCCAGGGCGTGCTGGGGGCCGGGGCGATGCTGACGGGGACAACCAGCCTTCCCGCAGCCCCAGGATGTCACACGGGGCTCCGTTTTGTTCTGTTTTCCTGCTGTGACGTGAAAGCCGACGTCAGGGGTTTGTTTTTTGTCTTGCTGTGAATTGCTGCGCTTCTTCCTCCTCTAAGGGCCGGGGTGTGTTTCTTGCAGGCGATGGAGTACCAGGGCTGGGCAGACACGCTCTTCGTCGTGCAGTTTACGCTGTCGTGTGTAATGGGGTAAGGATGCCCGCCGGCCCCCGCGGCGGGTGCTGCCCGCCCCCGAGGGCTGGGGTGCACTCCTGAAACCGGCGGTTGGGCGCAGGGGAGTCGTCTCTGTTCCAGAAGTAGCGCAGTTTGGTGGCCTGAGCCATTCAGGGATGAAAAATAGCAATAAATCCTTACTCCTGATCGGGCCACCCTTTCTGAGACCTACGGCAGGTGGAAGTTATTTCCTACCCTGCTTCAGTGCAGGTTTAGCCAAAAAAAGTGGTGGATTTATACCACCACGTGGTTATTTAACCACTCTTGAAAAGAGGGGGAGAGACTGCAGAGGTGAATGGCAGTGCCCGACGCGCGTGCTGGAGCCTGATGTCAGCTCTTCCTCCTGCAGGTTTATTTTGATGTACTCCACGGTTCTTTGCACACAGTATAATTCTGCTCTTACAACTACAATAGTTGGCTGCATTAAGGTAAGTAAGTGCTTTCCCCGCTCCCGGGGCCGCTGCCCGGTGAGCACTGCCGCGATCGCTGCTTGGGGCCCATAATAATCAGCGGCTTTAGCTGTTTTTAGCACTGCATGGAGGGGAGGGTGGCTCCAGTGGGATTATTTTTTTTATTTTTTTTTTTTTTTCCCCCCGCTGCCTGGAGTAGAGAGATACTCTGTGCGTGTCCGCACGGCAGCTGCAGCAAGCAGCCACGCGTGATGCCGACGGCGGTTCGTGCATTTGGCTTCCTCGGGGCTAATGACGTGCGAAACGTCCAGAAACAGCCACGATCCTCCGGGTCACCTTGGCCCAACGAGCCTCGTTGCTACAAAACCAGACGGGCGCTCCTGGGCGTTATTCTGGGCTTATAGCCCGGCGGCGGGTGGCCGGGGCTGGTCTGGGGTCGAGGGGGAGCGTTGCAGCCCA
>NW_010510205.1:1362-1606 GCF_000687285.1 Phaethon lepturus
CCCGTTTCCACGTCGCTTTAATGCGTGGAGCATGGGCTTGTCTCAGGCTACATAGGAGCTTGTGCTCTTGTTCCTCAAATCTTGTTCCTTTGCAGAATATTTTAATAACCTATATTGGGATGTTTTTTGGAGGAGACTATATTTTTACATGGACGAACTTCATTGGTCTAAATATCAGGTAAGAACGTTGGGCCTTTGCAGTTATTTATGCTCTGCAAGTGAAAATTGCCATGAAACTGAGATG
>NW_010510206.1:0-6258 GCF_000687285.1 Phaethon lepturus
TGAACTGACCACAACCTCCATTCCTCATCCCCCTGCCCCGCTTGGGGAAGGGAGGTAGAGAAACTGGGAGTAAAGTTAAGCCTGGCAAGAAGGGAGGGGTAGGGGAACGGTGCTTTAAGATTTGGTTTTATTTTCTCATTACGCTACTCTGATTGGCAACAAATTCAACTAATTTCCCCAAGTTGAGTCTGTTTAGCCTATGGCAGTAATTAGTGAATGATCTCTCCCTGTCCTTATCTTGACCCACGAGCCTTTTGGCGTATTTTCTTCCCGCTGTCTTGTTAAAGACTGAGGGGGAGAGAGAGCAGCTTTGGTGGGCACCAGACATCCAGCCACGGTCAACCCACCACAGCTGGAAACTGCAGTTCATGTTGGATGGCAAGGCTGAACATGAGGCAGCAGCGTGCTCTTTCAGCAAAGAGGTCCATCTGCATCCTGCACTGACTGTAGCCAGCAGGGCTCAAGGGAAGTGATCTTTCCCCTCTATTTTTGAGACCACATCTGAGTGCTGTGTCCAGTTCTGGGCTCCCCAGAATGAGCAGCATATGGACATGTTGGAGTGAGTGTGATGGAGGCCATTAAACTGGTCAGGGAGTTTTGCACCTGACATGCAAGAGAGCGCTGGGTTTGTTCAACCATAGGAAGGGACGGTGGAGGTGAAATCCTGTTTCTGGCTTTCTATACCTAAAAGCCAGTACAGAGGAGTTGAGACTAGGTTTTTTTCAGAGATGCAGAGTGTCAGGACAAGAGTAATGGAAAAAAGTCATCATAAGGATGTTTAAGCACTAAAACAGGTTGTCTGGAGAGGCTGTAGATTTTCTGTCCTTGGAGATGCTAAAAATTGAGCTGTATAGGGCCTGAATAGCCTCATCTAACTGGAGTTGTCTGGCGAATTGTGTTTTCCTGATTTGATACAGTTTGCAAAATGGAGCAAAGACTGTTAATCTTCAAAGAAAATGTCCTTGGCTTTGCAGCTGTCTCTTCAGTTTTAAATGTGAGCCAAGATACATTTTTAAACACTTTTGTAAGCAGTGCAGAGCAGCACTGCAACTGCTAGACTGTTATCACAGGAGCTTCTTGAATTCAGGAGCTGTCAGAAGAGTCTTCTGAAGTTCCTGTCAATGCTTGGTGGCAGCAGATATGTCAAGGGTGAAAGGTGACAAACTTTGTATGTATTCTGTGGATGTGGGGCAGAGTGGTTTCTAGGTACACATCACGTTGCAATTATGTTCTGGAGTTGTTATTGCTGTAGCGGCTTTGCAGCTGAGTGTCCCACAGATTTGTTTGGATGGCCTATTGTGTCACAATTGTAGAAACTGGTTCACAGCAACAGGCACCTTTCAGAAAGTTCAGACAATCATTGTTTCTCTGACTCTTCAGCATGCTAGTGGTTGAGCTAGCAATTTATATCAGCTACATGCTGTCAAGCTGTTTGTTATCTGTGACCTACTTCATTTCAAACTGAACATTTACTTGTTTATGCACAGTTACACACAATGGGGTTATCAGCCATTTCTTTGGCAGGACTCATTCTGATAAGCCTTTATGAATAGGGCTAGGCACCACTGGCAGCTATGGTGGAAGAAGCATCCCAAAAGATCCCAAGGCAGGGTTTTCTCTTCAGGTTCTGACTATCCCCTTCCCAGAGGGAAGCACAAGGGTCCTGATTGTCTGTTAACAATGAGGTTGTGCTGCTGCAACCATGCCTGCAAGGATGATAGGAAAATGGTGTGTAGGATGAGGAAGAGCAAAGTGCCTGGGGACTCATGTGTTATGGGTCCCCTTTGGATGATCCTGCTATCTACAGCAGAGGCAGTGGTTGATGTGGGGCACGACTGGGTAGAAACTGGGCCCTTCTGGGCAAATTGGGAGACCACAAAACTACGGGAGCCAGGTCGGACAGAGAGCCTAGCCTCTGGGGAAGGTTAGCCCTGGTCATCTCAACAGAAGTGGCCTCAGTCAGCCTTAAGCTGTAGTGGACTCATTGGCCACACTCAGTTTACACAGCCAACTTCATGATTTGTACAGTGAACCGTGGCCGTGGACACAAGGTCATACTCCCCAGAGAGCTGCGCCCGGGCAATGCATGAGGATTTGTGGACAGGGATTGCTGTGGGGGCAGGAGGTGTTACAGAGGCTTGCAGGGCTGTGACCTGGCTCTGTCAAAGCTGGCCTTGAGTACAGGCAGCCAAACCCACAGGAGCTGAGAAAAGAGGTTGCAGAGGAGGATTGCATGGAAGGATGGTTTCAGACTGGTCAAGGCAATCAGAGCTCAAGGGCTTGGACAAGCCCTTGCATGGGGATGCAATAGTGATCAAACTTACTACTGTTTTTTTTTTTTGGAGGAGGAGGGAAGAACAAACCACTGAGAGGGGCTGTGGAAGACTTTTCAGTCTCACTTGAATCAATGTGTCATTCTGAGTGTTTGCTTCATAAAAGAACTTAAAGCAATGTAGTAAATGGAATGTTTCATTAATTCCCTGCTATCTTTCCCATTTTCTTTAGATAGACAATTTAAACACCGTTATTTGTACAGGTTTATTGTACCTGTACACTCAGTTGAAGCATATATTGGAAAAAAACTCACTAAGATCTGAATTGTGTTTTATGAAAAATATTCATCTAAGATAAATATATAGTAGAATATATTTATGAATAAATACTCCCTCTTCCAGAGTGTGCTGGTATAACCAAATTTGCAGGGTAAGCCACTAGGTAGCCATTAAACTATGAGTTTTTCTCAAGAAGCTGTCCTGTATTTGAAGCATTGATCAAGGCATTAATATGGAAACGACAACCAAAAGTTTTTCTACTTTAGTGAAAATTCAGTATTTTCCCTGCACTGTCAACCTCACTTTTCCTTTTTCAAAGGAAAACAGGTATGACATCCTTCTGAAAACCTTAAGAATTGTTCCTTCAGTATTGGTATTGGGGCTCATACCCACCAGTTGCTGTTTGTTTGTAGGGCAGGCCTTTTTTTTTTCTGATTGTTACACATTCCATCACCTGAAGTGGTTTTCTCTTAAGCCTACTATGTTATTAATAAACCAGCGCCATGGAGGAGTCACTCAGCTCTAGCTCAGCTGGATGTATTCACGTATATGCTCATACATTTCCTCGCACTCATAGTGCTAGCTATAACATTGCACCTTAGAATGGTTGTGGGTACAGTTTGAAGAAGGCTATATGACGTAAGAGATCACAAGTATTCTTATTAGTCTTGTCTTAGAAGGATAAGGAAAATAAAATCTGTATCCACTGAAGGTATGTTTGCACACCAGCGGGAACAAGGAGTCTTCAGAAGTCTCCACCCTGCTTATAGCTTTGTACTGAGATATTGAAACTCAAACCTTCTGACTCAAGATGGTTTCAGATGCTCTGGAAGAATTATCTCCTCTTCATCTTACTTCCCTCTTCCCAGGAATTGTCCAGAGGCTGTTTTCCTTTTCTTCTCCTCTCCTTGCAGGATGGAGACTTTACCTGGAAAGATGGAGTAACTGTACCTGGAAGCAAAGTATCAACTCAGTCAGGTCTTCTGAAGGATCCTGAGGATCCTTTCTGAAGTACTGTAGTAGCAACACCTGCATTACTTTCCAAAGCTAGAACATCTAGTTGGATAATTCCACTTCTGAAGGATGGAAGATTAATCACTTGTTAAGGTTATGCAGTTATATCCAGCTAGATGACATATGAGTTATTCACCAGTTACTCACTGGGCCTTGGGCATCAATGATGCTTTGAGCTCTGCTATTTCTTCCCTTTGGCATATGACAAAGGGTTTTGTGGGGACTGAAAATGTTTTAATTAGAACTAATTCAGCTAAATATAGAGATCTACAATATACTGAAGGTCAGGTCATACGTTTTCTTTTCCAAATGGCTTTGAATTCTTTAAAAATATTAAAAGTGGATCTCATTTTTCTTTTCGAAACATTTTCTCAACAGGAGGTGGAAACAAACTCTTGCAGTGAATTAGAAGGATGGTGTCCTCCTCTGCATTTGAATGAAAACAAAAATAGAGAAATACTATTTTTCATAGTAAATATATTGTCTGTTGTATAACAAAATATAGCAGTTCTGCTACAATTCAGGTAAAAAAAATGATTCTTGGATTCTTGATTAAGTTACTGTTTGGATCATTCAGTGTGTTTGAATATGATGTGCTCTATCACTAGTCATTATTGCCAGTGACAATTAGATGCATAAGAAA
Source organism: Phaethon lepturus (assembly GCF_000687285.1). Taxonomy (NCBI): domain Eukaryota; kingdom Metazoa; phylum Chordata; class Aves; order Phaethontiformes; family Phaethontidae; genus Phaethon; species Phaethon lepturus. The sequence continues at coordinate 4,210 of NW_010510206.1, forward strand.
CACCATATTCTCGTCTTAATACTTTACAAACCCATGTTTGGATTTGTACTCAGGAGAAGTAGTAGGACCCCAGAACAATACCTTCTCAGTTTGTGATGCTTTCACAAATTGGCTATGAGCCAAGAAATTTAAGGTTGATTAATTATCCAAGAAATCTCCAAAGAAAGCTCAAAGGAAGAAATAAAGTAGCATTAATGATTACTTAAAAGGGGCTTGTAAGAAAGATGGGGACAAACTTTTTAGCAGAGCCTGTTGCGATCGCACAAGGAGTAATGTTTTTAAACTAAAAGAAGGCAGATTCAGACTAGCTATAAGGAAGAAATTTTTCATACCGAGGGTGGTGAACCACTGGCACAGGTTGCCCAGAGAGGTGGTAGATGCCCCATCCCTGGAAACATTCCAGGTCAGTTTGGATGGGGCTTTGAGCAACTGGACCTAGTTGAAGGTGTCCCTGTTCATTGCAGGGGGGTTGGACTAGATGGCCTTTAAAGGTCCCTTCCAACCCAAACTGTTCTGTAATCCTATGATTCAATTATTGATTCTATGAGTTGTGAGCCAGTGAGCTCAAACAGTATTTCAGTATAGTGTTAGATGGACTGTGTAGCTTTTTCAGCTAATGTAATCACTAAGTATCCACACTTATGTCTTGTTTTGCACATTACCTGTATAATTTGGGGTGGATATGTATTTGTCAGCTTTGAATGACCTGTATTTTGTTGGTAAGTTTACCTAATCATTCGCTTGTTCTAGAGCAGACATAATGCTTTTCATGACCAAATACATGGTTTGCAGAGATAATTTGTTCTTTGTTCAGGGTTTTTAATTTTTTTTTTTTTTTTTGAACCTTCACTGTGAAAGATGATAAATGGAAGTTACTGTCTCCTAGGCCATGCAGAATGAAGATATAAATAAACTGTTTATATGAGGTTTGCATCTCTAGCGAAGAAAATAGTTTCTGATATAGCTACCTAGCTACCTTAGAAACTTTTTTAAAATGTGAAAATTAGATACATACTTATGAAACCTTGATCAAATTAAAATTGTCATCAAAATGTAGGAGCAATAATGATAATAATCTGCCTGTTTGTAATCTTTGCAGAAACTGCACAACGATATATACAACTGAGCTGAATAAAACGAGATGCCGTGTTTTCCATACCCAGTATCTGTGCGTAAACAAACAAATAAAAAGCAGTCTAAAAAAACCGAACTTAACCTAAAGTCTAATTTTGTTCTGATTTTGTAATTGCTGCAAGCGATTATGTGTTAAAGGCAAAAGAATTAAGAGAAAACCTTGTAACTTTCTTCAGAATTACTTTTTGTTAGGAAATGGTTATGCTGCCCAAAAAACATGTGTTAATAACCTGATATTGAACACTTGCCTCTGTCTCGCCTCCAAGTCCTGAGGAACTTCACTGAGGTTCTTATACAGACATCATGGAGACCTATTGTATCAGAGAACATGGGTTGTTTTAAGTTGCAACCTTGGCTGGTTTTGGCTCAAGTGGTAGCATGTAATCTTTTGGTCCTTGCAGCTTTCCTGACTGGAACCATGTAGTTGCAAAACAGAAATTGAGGGGAAGTGGGCTCAGAAATCTGCCTGTATCCTTTTGTAGACGCTGGGTTTACCTCTACCTATGACATAAACGTTTTGCTATGGTGCTGGGATATGAAGCTATGAAATGAATTATGCTGTAAAAAAAAAAAAAAAAAAGGTGATTTGAAAATAAAGTCCAAGGACAGTTTCAGGGCTAACACCAAAGTAGGTTATTTTTTTAAAAAATAGATAATGTAATGCATATCATGTGATATATTGATTGCTTTTCTTTGTGCCTGTGTATAAATAAATAAATATAAATTTAAAACAACTATGCATTTCTTTAAAAACAGAATAAAAAAACAAACCAAAACACCTGATACTACCTAAGTTTGGCACGTATTTGAATTCTTTTCATTAATTCATGCACTTTAAAAGATTTTTATCCAAATTAAGAATACCACATTGCTGTGGTTTTGCTGTGATAATGGCTGGGTCAGGAAGCTGGAGGA